>NW_026867776.1:224225-377297 GCF_020745735.1 Hemiscyllium ocellatum
GGTCACTGAGTTCCAGGATGAATTATTTCCATCTATCGTCACCCTCTGTCTTCTGTGGGCCAGTAATCCTGTATCCAGCCAGACAGGTTTCCCTGTATCCCATGCCTCCGTATTTCCTGAATAAGCCATAAAGGTGTTTTGTACATTCTTAAAATATTAATATGACTTTTAAAGGCATGACCTGTCCCTATACAAAACATGCTGACTATCTCTAATCAAACTTTGGTTTCCTCAGGAAAAATAAATCCTCTATCTCAGAATCCTCTCCAATAGTCTGCACACCACAGACATAAGACTGACAGGTGTGCAATTCCCAGGATTATTCCTATTCCCTTTCATGAACAAGGGATATATTTTCCTGCCTCCAATCAACTGGTCCGACTCCAGTGGACAGTGAGGGTGCAAAGGTCATCACCAGGTGCGCAGCAACCCATTCCCTCGCTTCATGTAGTAACTTTGGACGCATCCAGTTTGGTTCAGCGACTTATCTATCCTTATCTTTTACAAAATTCTCAGCACATCCTCCTCTTAACTCCACCTGTTCACGTACATCAGCCTGTTTCACGCTGTCCTCACAAACAACAAGACCCTTCTCAGCAGTGAATACTGAGACATAGTTTTCATTAAAGACCCCCTACCTCCTGTGACTCCAGACACAAGTTCCTTCCACTATCCCAGAGTGGCCTTATCCTCACTCTGACCATCCTCTTGTTCCTCACATCAGTGGAGAATGCCTCACAGTTTTCCTTAAGCCTTCCAAGAAAGCTTTTTCATGCCGCCTTCTAGTTACCCTAAGTCCATTCCTTGGTTCCTTCCTGGTACCTTCAGGGAATCTCTACAGTATGGAAACAGGCCATTTGGCCCAACACCTCCATATTAACCCTCCAAACAGTATCCAACCCAGCCCCATTCCCCCACCTGTTACTCTCCATTTGCCTGACTAATGCACCAAACTACCCATCCCTGAACACTATGGGTAATTTAGCATGGCTGAGTCACCTAATCTGCACATCTTTGGATGGTGGGTGGAAACTGGAGCACCTGGAGGAAACACACGCAGACACGGGCAGAATGTACAAACTCCCCACAGACAGTCGCCTGAGGCTCTCATCGAAATGGAGTGTGGTGCTATGAGGTAGCAGTGCTAACCACTGAGACACCGCGCCACCCAATGTAACTCTCTGGAGCCCTGCCTGATCCTTGCTTCCTCAACTTTAAGTTAGCTTCTTTTCCTCTTGACTAGATGCTGAAGTCCACGTGGACAACGCTAACTGCTCTGCTTCATCTATTTACCTTGTCCAACTCCGCAAAGAGTCAATCCACTTTGTGAAATATGGTTTTTCTACTCACAAAGCCATGCTGACCATCTCGAATCAGCCTTTGCCTTTGTAAATATACATAGCTCTTTCTCTCAGAATCTCCTCCAACAACTTCCCCATCACTGGGCACACTGGACTGTAATTCCTGGTTTTTCCCTGCAGTCCTTAAGTGATGCAACAGCCTTAGCCTCCCTCCAGTCTTCCGGTACCTCACTGTGTCTGTTGATAATATAAATATCTCTGTAAGGGACACTGCAATCTCTTCCCTAGCTTCCCACAATATTCTAGTATCGATCCAATGAGCTACTGAGGATTGATCTACCTTTATTTGTTTTAAGATTCCAGCACTTTCTTCTTTCTGGTGAGGATTCTTTCCAAGACATCGCTATTTATTTCCCCAAGTTCCCGAGCTTCCATATCTTTCTCCACAGTAAATACTGACAAGGCTGTTTGGTCTAATATCTCACCCATCTCATCTGGTTCCACACATGGGTGACCTTTTGATCTGTAAAGGGACCCTATTCTCTACCAAGTTACTACTTAGCCCTTATTAAAACTTGTGTAAAGGCTTCTGTATTCAAATACACCACATCCCCCAACCACTAACCCCTCCTACACCCTTACAACTCTGCCATTTGTATTCACACAGACAAATTAAATCCAACAGGCTCAGGAACAAATTCTCTTTTATCAAATGTGTCTCTAAATGGCCAGTTATTGTATACTGACTTATCCTTTCTAACAATGTCAGTATGGTCCCGACTTACTGTCAGGGGTGTGGAGTAGGTTGTGGTTGAACCCATTGAAGTTTAGATAATGAGAGAGAAACGGAATGAACCATCCATGATTCTGAGGGTGCTCTGATCGGGCAGATGCTGAGAAGTTAGAAAATAGAACAGTAGAGCACAGCAACAGGCCCTTCGGCCCACCACGTCTATGCTGTCCATGATGCTATTCTAACTCATACAATCTGCCTGCACATGGGCCCATATCCCTCTATTCTCTTCCATTCATGTTTCTGCCTAAATGCCACTTCAAACCTTTACTCACATTTCTGCTTCTACCACCTCCCTCAGTAACATCCACTCTACGTAAAAAAACACTTTCCCTCACACCTCATTTAAACTTTCTCTTTTTCACTTTAAACCTCTGCTCTCTAGTATTTGAAACTTACACACTGGAAAAGAGATTCTGACTATCTACATTATCTATCCCTGTCCTAACGTTATATCCCTGTACCTGGTCACCTGTCAGCCTCTGATACCCTCACAAATCAATCCAACTTTGTTTAATTTCCTCTTACACACCTAACATACCTTAAAAACCCAAACATAGGCAACGTGCTGATAAACACCTTTTTTACCCTCTCCAAAGCCTCCCCATCCTCCCTATTGTGTGGAGATGAGAACTGCACACAGTTCTCCAAATGTGACCAAACAAACGTTTTATACAATTACAGTATCAGATGCAAACCACTACACCCAATGTTGTGACCGATGAAGGTCAGTGCTCCATTTGCTTTCCTTTCCATCTGAAACACTTCTGTTGCCATTTTAAGGGAGTTGCTGACTTGCACCAAGATCCTTCCGTAGATCAATATCCCTCAGTATGCTGACTTCCTTCTTGAATTTGATATAATCTCACACTTGTCCAGACTAAACCCAATTTGCCATTTCTGTCTATCTCTCCGACTGTTCTGTAACCTCTGCAGATGTTACTGAATCAGGGAAACAAGGGCTTTGTGGAAAAGGCAGGAAAGTAGAGTTGGACAGTATCAGATCAGCCATGATCTGACTGAAGGGCACAGTATACTCAATGGGCCAAATGGCCTCATTCCTGCTACATCTCATGGTGTGAGCACAAACTCAGTATGTCCTGCATAATATATGGGTTTCTGCTCACAAAACTCCTTTACAATGGGATTATTGGATTATTATATTCGTACACAGCATTTGATCTACAAATATGATATGATGTTATAGAAAACTATCTCGCATACAATCCAGGATTCTATCCGTTACAGCACTGATACTCACTGCTGTATCAGTCGGCATGGAGATCACACCACTGTCACACACAGGTACTGTACAGCCCTTGCTACAAGTACATTCAGTGTCCTGACTGTAACCACATTGACATTCCCATCACTGGTTGGTGCCTACAATAGAATTCCTGCTAACGGTTGCTGTTTCTTGCTTATTCTCAGCTCCACTTTTTATATTCAGATCCACATGACTGTCTCATTAATGCATTAACCTCATCCTTCCTTCACAACTTGTTGGCGTTTTGCCTAGTCTGCCTATTGGGACGAGATTAGTTTGGGATATCTGCTCAGCATGGATGGGTTAGACCGAAGGGCCTGTTTCCATGCTGTACATCTCATTGACTCTAATGACTCTATCCCAACAACCCTTCAGTATTCACTTCCCAGTGATGATCAATCATCAGCTACATCTCCGGAATGACAGTTCCATCATATCTGTTCACTGTCATTCCATCTGCCTTATGGCGAATGCAGGGAGTCATTCCGCAGTAGTGGGGGATTGAACAGATGGGTAGAGATTGCAGAGATAGGGAGGCTTACAGGGACTCGAGGATGTTAGTGTTAAACAGAGTTACATCTGGTCAAGAACGTCAGTGGGACAAAGGGGTTTGGGGTTTGGAGGAATTTACAGAGATACAGGGAGCTGGATTAGATTCTGGAGATAGTGATAGGGATGGAGAAAGGAAGAGGTAGGCAGACTGAGAGGCACAGACAGGGGGCTGTTTCATCTAGGAGAGTATTGTGTATACTAACAGAGATATGGAAGGTTGTCGTGACGGAAGACGTTTATAAATATAAGGTGGCTTCTAGGCTCTGGAGGCTACATAGATCGGAAGGCAATGGGGAATGCCAGGTTACTGGGTTGGAGACAGTTACACATATGGGGAGGGTTGTACAAATTGAAGGAGGTTCCTGTGGTCGCGAGGGGTATGGTGTCGGGAATGAGGGTGAAATTTAACAAGATAAAGATCAAAGAATTAGAGCTGGACAAGGAGATTACAATTTTTTCACAGCTAAGGAAGGGTGAGCTGGAGAAGATTACATAGGTAGGGACCGATGGAGAGGTTAAAGATAAATACATTGACATGGAGGATGGTGTTGTTGGAAAGAGCTTACAGGGATAGACAGGACAGTCAGGGTTCACAGGGATGAAGGAATTGAGTATCTACTGCAGAAGTTTAGGAATTAGGATGTTAGGGATTGAAGAACCTGACAGAGACAGAGAGAATGGTGTGGAGATTCCAAACAGAGGAAGGATTATCTGGACTGGAGGATATTACAGAGATCACTAACACAGCATGGACCAGGATTGATGCCTGCTATCCCCTGTGCTGTCGCATTGAGGACCAGTACAGCAGAGGTGAAAGCGGGACCCTCACAAGATGGTGGGAATGAAGCCTAGAATGTTGCTGTTCCTTGCCCAGCTCTCTATCTATGTCCTGTCTTCCAGGTCTGAATACAGAAGTCTACTACCTCCACCTTGTGCTGTTTACTGTGAGTGATCTTACCGGCTGCAGGATTGACTGAAGGCTCCAGGTCTCCCTCTCTCTATCTCTCTCTCTCTCTCTCTGGCTGACCAACCAGCTTCAATGAGGTGATGGATGAGACAGGAGTTAGGAACATCCTGATTACCTGCATGAGACAGAAATAGACAGAATGGAAAATTCGACTGATGTAATGAGGATAACACATGCAGAGTGGTCCTGAGTCCAACAGAGATCTCGAGAATCCCAGTCTTCATCCCTTGTCTGTGCTGCTGCGTCTCTCTGGAATGGACAATTCTGTTGACTCAGGATCTCAGAGCATCTGTAAGAGGGAGAAATGCTGCCAGAGGCAGCAAATAGACTGACACAGCGAGGGATACCACATGGAGAGATACTGAGTGATACCACATTATTAGACACTGTATTAACAGGGAATTGTTTGAATTTGTAACAAAGGCACTGGGATAATTGTGAGGGGATTCAACCTTCCTAACTCTTCATCTCTTTGGCGGTGGCTCACAGATGAGGCTGACTCTCTCCCACTCTCGTGGATGTGGGTGGGGGGGGGGGTCTGCAATTGGCTGTACAGACCGATGTGGCCTTCCACAGACTTTGTTACACTTGGGCAGAAGGTGGCCATGGGAAGGGGGTGGGTCTGGCGTTGGTGTGACAGTGCCCTTCTTGTGCTGTTTTCTCCTGGATTCCTATTTTCCCCACAGCATGTCTCGTGGTGCTCGACACCTTCCCAATGCTCCTTCCCCACTTCGGACAGTCTTGGCCCAGGACTTAACAGATTTGATTAAGAGATGAAAAAAAAAAGATCAATTCTGAGAAGCCAGCATTTAGAAACTTGGACACATTTGTTAAAGAGTTCGCTATGGATTCTCCTAGCAGGAGGAGTGTGCAGTAGGAAGAGGAAACATTGTCAGATGATAGGAACAGGGAGAATTGAAGGTTCTGGAGGTGGTGAGGGTGTTACAGAGAGAGGCAAAGTCCTGAACAATGTTACAAAGCCAGTACGGATTGCTGCAGCTAGAGCTGTTTGCACAGTTAGGGATGGAGATATGTATTCTCATTGATTCATTCGCGGCCTGAGGATGTCACCGGATGGACCAGCATACATTACCCCACTGCTAATTGCCTAGAGACAGCTCAGAGTCAGACACATTGCTGTGGGACTGGAGTCACATGTGAGCCAGACCAGGTAAGAATGCTAGATGTCCCTCCCTGAAGGACACACGTGAACAAGTTGATTTTTTCCAGAAAATCAACAATGCTTATACACTGACCTCACTAATGTCCTGTACAGACACACCATGACATCCCAACTCCTACTCTCAATGCTCTGCCCAATGAAGGGTAACCATCCCAAACGCCTGCTTCACCAGCCTGTCTACCCATGACGCTACTTTCAAAAGACTGTGTATCTGCGTCCCTGGGTCACTGATTGACAAGGGCCCGAATGTTTACTTTACCAGTCCAGCCTGGTCTGTTTTACCACAATACAACATCTTGCATTTCTCCACCTGTTCTTTCTAACCTCACTGACCCAGCAGAACTGTTGATCCCTTTGTACTCTTCGATAACCCTCTTCACTGTCCACTTTATCACCAATTTCAGTCTCACTCCCAAACTTGGTAACCATGACTCCTGTATTATCATCCAAGCAGTCACACCTACACATAGGTATATAGGAACTGAAGGATTTAAAGAGATTACACAGACCTGGAGTGTTGTATGCAGAGGAGGAGATTAAACTGATAGGGATGGTTTTAGAGACTCAACAATGTTTGGAAATAATAGGGGTTGCCATGGCAATAGCAGGTTTCAACAATTCGGAGGATATAGGTCTGAAGGAGCTTTGTCTGTTAGCGATGGTACAGTAAAGGGAATTGTAGTGGCTTCCCTTTCATAGCAATCCATAAGCACTTACAATAGCCAGTTTGACATGTGCATTATCTCTCGACCATTCATCAGACAGCGCTGCAAATACTTCACTGCATCCGCCTACCAGCTTAGACTGAACTAGCATTACCCAGAAGACCTCAGGCCACTCTGTCTGGCTGTGCAATTTTTCAAATGAAATACAGAGTTCCTTGACAGTAAAGTCACAGGAAGTCAGGGTAGCGAAGAAGGCACTTGGTATGCATTCCTTTACTGGTCAGAGTATTGAATACAGGAGTTGGGGGGTCATGTTGCGGCTGTACAGGACAGTGGTTAGGCCACTTTTGGAAGACTGCATGCAACTCTTTTCTACTTCCTATCGGATGGATGTTGTGAAAATTGAAAGGGTTCAAAAAAGATTTACAAGGATGTTGCCAGGGTTGAGCTATAGGGAGAGTTGAACAGGCGATGGTTGTTTTCCCTGGAGAGTCGGAGGCTGAGGGGTGACCTTATTGGGGTTTATAAAATCAAGAGGGACATGGATTACGTAAATAGACAGTGTTTCCCCTGGGTGTGCGAGTCCAGAATTGTAGGGCAAGGTTTAGGGTGAGCGGAGAAAGATATAAAAGAGAACTAAGGGGCAACATTTTCACGCAGAGGATAGGACATGTATGGAATGAGCTGCCAGAGGAAGTGGTGGAGGCTAGTACAACTGCAACAGTTAAAAGGCATCTGGATGGATGTATGAATAGGAAGGATTTAGAGGGAGATGGGCCGGGTGCTGGCAGGTGGACTATATTGGGTTGAGATATCTGATCTGCAGGATGGGACCATGAATGTATTGTGGAACCTGGAGGATGTTATAATTTGAACTACAGGTAATTTTTGATTGGATCTTTCAGTCAATCTTACAGATGGTACAATTGCAACATTTAAGAAGCATTTGGATGGATATATGAATAGAAAGAGTTTGGAGGGACATCGGCCAGGTACAGGCAGGTGGGACTAGATTGGGTTGGAATATCCTGTCGGCATGGCCGGGTTTGACTGAAGGGTCTGTTTCCACGCTGTACATCTCTATGACTGTAAGATCGGCTGAATGGTCCAATCAAAAATTACCTGCGGTTCAAATCATAATATCCTCCAGGTTCCACAAGCCTTCCTCGGTCACATCCTGCAGGTTCTATGAATTGCGCAACCTCCTGCAGGTCCCAAGTCCCTTCCTACATTTGTACCATCCTCCAGGTTCTGCAGCCCTTCATACCTCGTAACATGGCCCAGACTCTCCAACTCCTCCTTCCTCTGCAATGTTCCCTAGAAGGGCACTGGAGGATGGTGGGGGTGACAGAGATATGGAGGGACATCAGGATGGCAGGATTTTGCAGACATTAGGAATATAGGGACTTGAGGAGTTTTCACAGTTTATGAGTGTTGTAGGGTCTGGAGGAACTTACAAAGGTAGGCATAGTTTGAGATCGGAGGATTCTGCAGAAAACCTTTATTTGGTTAAAGGCAGAATTCTTAGCAGCGTGCAGGAACAAAGGGATCCTGTTTCCCTCAGGTTACCACCCAAGTTGACAGGGTGTTAAGAAGGCATATGGTGTATTGGCTTTCATTAGCAGTGGAATTGAGTTGAAGAGATGCGAGGTTTTGCTGCAGCTCTACAGAACCTCAGTTAGACCACACTTGGAATATTGTGAACAGTTCTGTTTGCTTCATTATAGGAAGGATGTGGAAGCTTTAAAGACAGTGCAGAGGAGATTGAACAGGATGCTGCCTGGACTGGAGGGCATGCCCATAGAAGGTAGGTTGTAGAAGCTGGGGCTTTTCTGATCAGAGCGAAGGAGGAAGAATGGTGACATGATAGAGGTGTACAAGGGAATGAGAGGCATAGATGGAGTGGATAACCAGAGACTATTTCCAATGGTGAAATGGCGATCACAAGGAGACATAAGTTTAAGGTAATTGGCGGAACGTTTAGCTTAGATATCAGAGGGATATGGGCCAGGTGCTGGCAGGTAGGACTAGATGGGGTTGGGATATCCTGTCGGCATGGACGGGACTGGTATGTTATTGACACAGTGTGGTGGGTGTGTGGAATGGACTGCCAGCCGTGGTAAATTCAGACACATTACACACATCTAAGCAACTCTTGGATAGGCACATCAATGACAGTAAAATGTAAGATACGCAGTTTAGTTTCGTCTTCAGAGTAGGATAAAAGGTCAGCACAATATTGAGGGCTGAAGGGCTTGTACTGGAATGTGCTTATCCATGTTCTAAATAGCAAGGGTTATGATGGCAGCAAGAGGTTCCGGGAAGTGGGAGAGGATGTGATCTAAATGAAGTGACACAAATAGGAGGCGTTGCTAAGGTTGTATGGGGTAACAGAGACAGCAATGGTCTGATCTGGAGCAGATGTCCCAGACTGGGAGGGGTATGGGGACTGGAGGTGGTTTCACAGAGAGGGAGGGGCACAGAGCCACAGGAGGTTACAGAGATGTGGAGAGCTGGCGGGCCTACAGGAGTTCATGGAGATGGGAGGTTGGGAGGAATGGAGCAGTTTACAGGGATAAGGATAGTGGTATTTTACACAGACAGGAATGTTTCAGGTGAATGGAGCTGAGTACAGAGATAAAGTGGGTTGTACAGATTAGAAAAACAAATAGACATATGGAGGGTAGTCGTGACTGAAGATGTTTATAGATACAGGAAGGCTTAGGTTCTGCAGGTTATTTAGATAAAGAGGGTGTGGAATAAGACAGATTCTCCAAGTGACAAAGACAGCAATTTTGGTTGGAGACAGTTTCACAGATTAGGGAGCATTCGTAACCTCCTCCAGTTTAGTCAGAGTGGGAAGGGTTGTAGGGGAGGGAGACGTTTACACGTGTAAGAGCTGGAGAAGATTATGGAAATGAGTAGATAAATGGAGATACTAGAGCATGTTACATTTACAGGGTGGGTGCTGGCAATGAAAAGATATCACACAGATAGTGGGTCTTGTCGGAACTGGATTGAAAGAGTCACAGGCATTGGAATGACTTCTGCAGACTGGGAGTGTTACAGGGACTGAGAGGTTTGTAGGGTCTCCACAGATTGATGGTGTCTTTAAGAATAGAAAAGTTTATGTAGATACTGAAAGCTTAAACCCAATGCATGCAGTCTTCATTTCAAGACCAGAGCCTTATTATCCCACACCAGCCAAGGATCCCTAACCCTGCCAGCTTTTCCCTTTATCCCAATGGGGCAGACTGGTCCTGGATTCTTCAGATCACACTTTGAAAAGCCTCCCATTTGCCAGTTGTTTCTTTTCCTTGAAACAGACTCACCCAATCGATTAGAATCATAATGTGGAGGTGCCAGTGTTGGACAGGGGATGTACAAAGTTAAAAATCACCCAACACTCGGTTCCAGTCCAACTGGTTTATTTGAAAGCACTAGCTTTCAGAGCACTGCTCCTTCATCAGGTGGTTGTGAAGCAGAATCCTAAGGCACAGAATTTATAGCAACAGGATGGCAGGGTCATGGAATATAATATCAAACAAATTTAGTTGAAGCCTTTCATCTGTTACGGTGATCACCAGCGCTTCCAAAGCGAGTTGGATTATAACTGGGCATTGTGCAATTTTAAATTCACAGCATTGACGCTGGCCAGATCCTGCAGAATGGCCCCAAACCTGGCCCTGTTCCAGTTTTCCTCTTCAATAAGGGGACCTGCTGATCTTTTTTCATAACTATGTTAAAAAGAAGACAGTTGTGGGCACTGGACCCAAAGTGCTCTCCGAATGACACTTCAGTCACTAACCCGGCCTCTTTTTCTGAGTTGGGGGGTGGGGTCCAGTGTTGCACCTGCCTGAGTAGAGTAGGGCCCTCTGCATATTGATTTAGCAACCTTTCTTGGACATATTTGAAAAATTGCACTCTGTCCGAGTCTTTTATACTCCAGGTGGCCCAGTCAATACAGGGAATATTAAAATCTCCAGCCTGTACTCCTCTATTATTCCTATAGTTATCTGCAATCCCTCTACACACCTGCTCCTCTGGTATCTGTTGGGTCTACTCAGTCTACAATACAGTCCCAACAAAGTGACCACCTCTCTTCTTTTTTCTAACTTCTAACCATGTGGAATTTTAAATGAATATATGTTTTAAAAATTAGAATTAACAATCCATAAATAAGTATTGATAAAAATCCAAACACTTGACCTTCAGAGAAAGACGACAGTTCACTTTCACGTGGTCTGCACGACATACCCACAGCAAAGTGTTTGCCTCTCAATGACCCTGTGAAATGGGCGAGCCAGCTGCTTAGCTCAAAGGCAGCAAGGGATGGGCAATAAAGGCTGGTCAGCCAGAGACACCCACATCCCAGACCGGATTTTAAAAAAATCAATTCAGATTGGTCCCAGCACAGTTCCAGTGGAACAATGTCCTGGCCAATCACATTGGTAGGATTATGGACAGGGCTTTAAACTGACAAAGAGGATGCTTGGACAGGCTTCAGGTGAAAGAAGCTTTCCAAATCCAAATAGAAAAGGTGAAGCAACAGAAAATGTGACCGAAGACAACAGAAAGGAACAGGATGGGCCAAAGTTTAACTAAAACTGTAGATCAGCAAAACCATTTGTGACAGGAAATTGTGGGAAAGAGAAAATTATGTTTTTTATTAATGGACAAAGTCTCTGCAACAAGGTAGATGGATTTGTGGCACAGAGATAAAAGAGATTTTGACACCAGAGAGATGTGGTTACAGGGCGAACAAAAGGTGGACATAAATATTCAATGTTTCGCAACATTGTGCAAATTCAGGCAAAATGGACAACGCTAGCAATAATGGGTAAGACGGGCATTACAGAGAAAGCATTTGGTCTCAGATCATGAAGTAGAGTCAGTCTGAATGTAACCTCTGGCTACTCCTTGCCAAGGACACAAGCAGCAGAACAGTTTTAGACCACTGAACAGCATTCCCTTGCTCATCACTGCATTACACAGGAACTCATTGGAATTTTTAATAAAGGAATGGTGAACATTTATTGAAATTTCAATATTCGCAAAGTCTGGGACAGTCACACGGACAACAGTGATATTGAAAGAGGAGTTCAGAGAATTTTTTTCAGTATTTCTTAGAATAACACATTGTGCAACCGGCGAGGGACGTAACTGTCTCAGAGCGACTGTTGTGTGAGAAAGCTTAGTGAATGAGTTATGACATTCTGGAGAGATCCTCAGGAAAATTGTGATAAAGTGCAGTTTAAAGAAAAATAAAGTTTTCAAGTAAATCACAGAAAGGACAAGCTACAAATAGAAACAAAAATAGCCAATTACATGGGTTTGAGAGGAAAAATGACCAAGGTAAATAGGCTACACAGACTGAAATATGGGTGTCTGGAAATGAACTGTGGAAAACATTTGAATGAACAGTGTAAAACACTCAACAAAAGGACATTCCATTAACAGACAAAAACTCAGCAAGAAATCCCCACCGGTCCCTCACTCAGGACAAAATGGATCATATTAGATTAGGAAGCTGAGAAGATCACCACAAAATACTTAAAATCCTCAAGTGAGAGTTTTAGAGTAAGTTTTAAAGGGATTGCAATGGGTCTGCTAGCAGGAGGAGGGCAATGGGAAGAGGAAACATTGTCAAGGTTTATTGATACGTTAGGAACAGGGAGAGATGAAGATGCTGGAGGTAGTGAGAGAGTTACAGAGAGTGGTCAGGGCCTGAACGGTGTTACAAAGCGAGTACGAATTACTGCAGCTGCAGGGGGTTGCAGAGGTAGGGAGGGACATATTTATTTTTATTTATTCATTCATGGGATGTGGGTGTCACTGCCTGGACCAGCATTCTTTGACCCCATGCTAATTACCCAGAGATTGTTGGTGGATATATATACTTTCCTGAACTCAGATGAAGTGCTGAATGACTGGCGGATCGCTAATGTGGTTCCTTTGTTCAAAAAGGACAGCAGGGATAGGCCAGGTAATTACAGAGCAGATAGTCTGACAGCAGGGGGAGGGAAATTATTGGAATGAATTATGAGGATGAATCCACACTTGCAAAGATAAGGATCAACTTGGTTTAGTCATCACAGATTTGGCAGAGGAAGATACAGTCTGAGGAATTCAGTTCAGGTTTTTGAAATTGTGCTTAAGTATATTGATGAAGGCAGTGCAGATGATGTGGTTACATGGACTTGAATAAGTCCTTTGATAAGATGCAAAATGGAAGGTTGGTCCAAAAGGACTGGGTTCCAAGGCAGGTTGGCAAATTGGATGCAAAATTGGTGGGTAGAATACTTTCACCAACAGGTGTACACAGGGATCTGTGCAGGAACCATTGACCATTAATGACTCGGATGTGAAAGCAGAAGGTATCATTAGTAGGTTTGCAGATGATATGAAAGGTGAGGGTGTTATCCACAGTGAGGGGGATGGTCTCCGTCTGCTGTTCGATGTCGATCAGATGAAAATCTAAGCAGAGTTCAGTTCTGATTGAAGTGAGCTGATACTCTGTGGGAGGTACGATAAGCGAAGGACAGACATAATGAATGGTAGGACTTTGCGGAGTACTGAGGAATACAGGGACCTTGGTGGACAAGTTCATAGATCCCTGAAGGTGTCAGCACAGGTTGACAGGGTGGGAAAGGCACCTCAACTGGGAGCGGGAGAGGGACCCACATCCTGCTGGGGTGAATTGCTAGAGATGCTTGAGAGGACATAACCTAGTCTGGCAGGGTGTTGGACCTTAAATAAACGTAAGGCCAGAAAGAAGATTGAGACAGGTACACGTGTTAAGGACAGCAATTTCAGCAGATAAGCCAGGCAAGAACATAGCAGGCAATGGTGGAAAACTGATGATTAAACTGCATTTATTTCAATACAAGGGGCCTGACAGCTAAGGAAGATGAACTCAAGGCATGGATTGGAACATGGGACTGGGGTATTTTAGTTATTACAGAAACACAGCTGAGGGAGGGGCAGGACTGGCAGTTCATTGTTTCAAGGTAGAGATGCTCCAGGAAGGGGAGGCAACAGTGGACGTGTGGTGGTGGGTTTTGATTGCATGAATCATTCCAGCAGTACTTAGAGAGGATATTCCTGTGGGATCGCCCAGTGAAGCTAAGTTAGAACTGAGAAATAAGAATGGATCATCACGTTGATACGATCTGACTGCTGACCCCGAATAATCCGTGGCAGACTGAGGAACAAATGTATCGGGACATCTTAAATATCAACCATAATAATGGGGCTGTTTTGGTAGGGTTTTTGAACTTTCCAAACCTAGACTGGGACTGCCAGTGTTCAGCATTTGCAAGGGAGGCATTTGGTAATTGTGTTCCAGGATCTCCCAATCAATATGTAAATGGCCTGAAAAGAGAAAGGGGCAAAACCTGACCTCCCCTTGGGAATCAAGGTAGGGAAGGGGACTGAGATGTGAGTGGCCAAGCGTTTTGCCAAAGTAACCACAGTTCTCGTAGTTTGAAAACAGCTTTGGAAAAGGACAGGCCTGGTCCACAAGTGCAAGTTATAAAATGGAGCCTGACCAATCTTGATCGTATTAGCCAGGAACTTTCAAAATGTGATTGGGGAAGGGAATTATTTACAGGGAAAGGGAAGTTTGGCAAGTGAGAATATTTTTAAAGTGAGGTAAACTGATCGACTAGCGTCAGCATGTTCCTGTGTGTGTGCAGCTCAATGCTGACAGCATTCGGAAACACTGGCTGTCTATTGAGGGTCTGGTCAAGGAAAAGGGGGCACATGTCAGGTATAGCCAGCTGGATCAAGGGAATCCCTGAGGATATACAGGGGCTGTAGGAATACACTTTGAGTAGAAAACAGGAATGGAGAAAGGCTCAATGAAATAGCCTCAGCAGAGAAGGAAAGGGGAATCCAAAAGTGATTGTATCAGTATATTAAGAGTGCATAAGGAACTCAGGACAAAATAGTATCCATTAAAGATCAATGAGGCCATCGATGTGTGGAACTGCAGGATATTTGCTAAGATCCTAAACATTTTTTTCACTCCAGAACTTACTGAGGACAAAGACTGGGGAACTCAGGGAACAAGAGTAATACATGAGACCACATTCGGAGTCCTCTGCAATTCCAGTCTCCCTGCTATAGGAAGGATATTGTGAAACTTGAAAGGGCTTAGAAAAGCTTTACAAGATATTTCCCGGGTTGTTGCTGAATAAGCTGGGGTGACTGTCACTGGAGAATCGGAGACTGAGTGATGACCTTACAGAGGCTTATATGAACATGAGCGGTATGAGCAGCATTGAGATTGCACAGACATTTGCGAGGCCTGTTCTGCAATACTCTGTGCAGTTCTGGTCGCCCAGTTATAGGGAGGATATTATTAAGCTGCAGGGGATTCAGAAGAGATTTACCAGGATATTGCTGGGTATGGAAGGCTTGGGTTCCGAAAAATGGCTGGATAGGCTGAGTCTTTTTTCACTGGAGCCTGGAGGTTGAGACATGATACTATAAAGGTTTATGAAAAAAATGAGGTATATAGATCCATTTAATGGAAGCTGCCTTTTCCGCAGGATGGGAGAGTCTCGAGAGGAGGGGCCACATTTTTAAGGTTAGCGGAGAGAGATGTTCAAAAAAAAGATATGGGGCAATTTGCTACAACGAGGGTGGTTTGAGTTTGGAATGAACTTCCTGAGAAAGGGGTTGATGTGGGTACAATTACAACACTTTAAAGATATTTGGATAAACAGGTTAATAGGGAAGGGTTGGAGTGCTATGGGCCAGCAACAGGCAGCTGGGAAGAGTTGAGTTTTAGATGATGGTGGGTATCAGCTGAAGGGTCAGTTTCCATGCTGTCTGGCTCTATGACAAGAATATGGTTTTATTCCATTATTGAAGAAAGGATCAGGGCTGGGTCCACTGATGTGCATCATCTACATAAATGATTTGGTTGAAAATATAGAAGTGATTGTGCGTAAGTTTGTTGATGATCAAATTAATGGTGTAGTGGGCAGTAAATACGGTTATCAAAGGGGGTCTTGACCAACTGGGCCAGTGGACCAGGCAATGAAAGATGGAATTTAATTCAGGTGTTGGATTTTGTTAAGACAAACCATAGAGGACTAATACAGTTAATGGAAGGGCTCTGGCCAGGGTTGTCGAATAGAGAGAAAGAGAGAGAGAGAGAGAGAGAGAGAGACCAGGGGGTGCAAGTTTCATTGTTCTTCAGAAGTGGCATACCGGATGGACAGGGTGGGAAAAGCGACATTTGGCAAATTTGCCGTCATTGACAGATGAATCCTCGGGGTGGCCCTAAGAATGGTGAATAGCCAAGGGTAGGTGAGTCCAAAACTCGAGGATATAAACGGGACGTGAGAGAGCAAGGACTTGAAGGGGGAGCTGACGGGGAACATTATCCACAGAGGATGGTGCATAGATGGAACAGACTGCCTCAGGCACATGGGAGAAACAAGAACAATTACAGCATGGAACAGATATTTGGGAGGTACATTGAGAGCAGAAGGTTTGAAGAGATAAGGGCCAAATGCAGGCAAATGAGACTCATTCAGTTTAGGTAACATGGGCAGTATTGAGGAGTAGGACCACAGGTTCTGTTTCCGTGCTGTATCACTCTGTATCCAGTTAAAGAGGATTACAGTACCAAAATAAGGCATGTTGTGGACACTGAAGCAAGTTACAGCGATAGGGATGGTAGTCTGGAATGCAGTACATCTCAAATATGTGGAGGGACTATCGGGAAGGGAGGAGGTTACAGGGACAACTACTGTGCACAAGCCATGCCACAGATACAGTGTTGCAGAGTAGTGAGTCTTAATACAGTGTTGGAGGGAGAACACAGAACAGAAAGATCCCAGGCAGCATTCACACCCTCTCGTGGGAGGCCTGCTTTCCCCTCTGTTGTCCTGATGCTCACTAAGACATCACAGGCCTGGACTGATAACTCTGAACTCCCGATGCTGTCTCAGTGCAACGTAAGTTAAAGTAGATGTGGTGATTGAGCATGGGGTGTGTCTATACTGTGCTCCCCATCAAGCACTGTATCTATATCATGTATTGTTAGCCGATGTTTGCAGCCCTCCCATTGCTCCCTGCTCTGTGCACTGTGCGTGATCTTACCTCACTGCAGGATTTATTGAAGGCTCCAGATCTCCCTGCCCTTTGTCTCCCTGGCTGACCAACCATCTTCAATGAGGTGATGGATGAGACACACAGCAGTTGGGAAGTCTATTGAGTCAGGAACTTCCTGACTACCTACAGGAGACCGAGAAATAGACAGAATGGAAAATTAGACTGATTCAGTGAGGGTTACACAAGGAGAATGGAAATGAACCCCACAGATATCTAGAAAATCCCAAGCTCCATCCCTGGCCTGTGCTGTTGCGTCTCTCTGGAGTGGAGAATTCTGTTGGCTCAGGATCTGGAGTAGCTGCAAGAGCGAGAGACACTGACAGAGGCAGCAATTAGACCCACACAGTGAGGGATACCACATGGAGAGAGACTAAGTGATATCACCGGAGTGCTGGAAGACTTCAGGATCACACAGTCATGTTGGAAGAATGGGTTTAGCTTCATGTATCAGTGCTCAGGGATGAGCAATCAGTGAGCAGGTGTAGCGATGGCCTAGTAATATTATTGTTAGCGCATTTGTCCAAAACCTCAGCCAGTGCTCAGGGGAGGCAGGTTTGAATCCCATCATAAGATATGGTGGAATTTAAAATCAATAATTTTAAAAATAGCAATTAACAATCCATAAACAAATATGAAACCATTGCTGATGTACAAAAATTACAATCCCTTAGATTAGATTTTGTACAGTGTGGAAACAGGCCTTTTGACCCAACCTGTCCACACCATCCATCCAAAGATTAACCCACTCAGACCCTTCTCTCTCGACCAAATACACCTAACATCATGGGCAATTTGGCATTGCTAATTCGCCTGACCTGCACGGCTTTGGACTGTGGGAGGAAACCGGAGCATCCGGAGGCATTTCATGCAGACATAGGGAGAATGTGCAGACTCCACACAGCCGCCTGGGGCTGGAATCGAGCCTGAGACCCTGCTGCTGTGAGGCAGGAGTGCTAATCACTGAGCCACCGTGGCGTGCACTTCGCCTTTCGACAACGAGATCTGATCATCCTCACTTGGTCTACACGACATACCCACAGCAAGGTGTTTGCCTCTCAATTACCCTCTGAAATGGCCGAGCAAGCTACTCAGCTCATGGGCAGGTAGGGATAGGTAATAAAGGCTGGTCAGTCAGAGACACCCACATCCCCTACCTGATTTATTAAAAAAACTAATAGAATGGTCCCACTGGTATCGTGGTGGGCCCAGTGACCTGGGTCCTGGCCGATCATGTCAGTAGGTTTATGGACAGGGCTTTAAACTGACAGAGACGATGCTGGGACAGGATCCAGATGAAAGGAATTTTCCAAATCCGAAGAGAAAAGGTGAAGCATCGGAACAACATGGGAATGTGACTGAAGGCAAGCAGGAAGGACCAGGAAGGGTCAGCGATTAACTAAAACTGTACATCAGTGAATAGGTTTGTGACAGGAAATTGTGGGAAAGAATAAATTATTTCATTTTTGAATGGATGAAGTCTTATCAATAAGGCAGATGGATTAGTGACACTGAGACTAAAAAAAAGGTTTAGACACCAAAGAGATACGGTTACAGGGTGAACAAAAGGTGGACATAAATATTCAATGGATCACAACCTTGCGGAAACTCAGGCCAAGTGGGCAACGCTAACAATAATGGGTAAGAAAGGCATTACAGAGAAAGCATTTGGTCTCAGATCATGAGGAAGAATCAGTCTGAATGTAAATTCTGGCTACTACTTGCCAAGGACACAAGCAGCACAACAGTTTTAGACACTGAACAGTATTCCCTTGCTCATCACTGCATTACACAGGAACTCATTGGAATTTTTTTAACAAACACATTGCGATAATTTTGGGAAACATCAATATTCACAAAATGTGGGACAGTCACACTGACAACAGTGATATTGGAAGAGGAGTTTAGACAATTAGTTTTCACTGTTTCTTTGAATAACAAATTGTGCAACTGGCGAGGGACATAACTATCTCAGAGCGACCGTTGTGTGATGAAACTTCGTGAATGAGTAATGTCACCTGGAGAGATCCTCAGGGAAATTGTGATAACGTGCAGCTTAAAGAAATATAAAGTTTTAAACTGAATCACAGAAAGCACACGCTACAACTAGAAACAAAATTAGCCAATTACGTGAGTTTGAGAGGAGAACTGACCAAGGTAAACAGCCTAAACAGATTGAAACATGTGTCTGTAAATGAACAGTGGAAACCATTTGAAGGAGCAGTGTAAAACACTCAACAAAAGGACATTCCATTGAAACAGACAAATCCTCAGCAAGAAATCCCCATCGGTCCCTCACTCAAGTAAAAAGGATCATATTAGATTATCGGGCTTAGAGGATCACCGAAAAGTACTTAAAATCCTGAAGTGAGAGAATGTTTTAGCAGTAAGTTTTAAAGGGATTGCAAAGGGTCTGCTCGCAGGAGGAGGTCAGATGGAAGAGGGAATAATTGTCAAGGTTTTATGTCACAAAAGGAACCGGGAGAGCTGAAGGTGCTGGAGGTGGTGAGAGTGTTACACAGAGTGGTCAGGGTCTGAAGGGTGTTACAAAGCCAGTACAGATTGCTGCAGGTGGGAGGGATTTGCAGAGGTAGGGAGGGACATAGGTATTTTTATTTATTCATTCATGGGATGTGGGTGTCACTGCCTGGACCAGCATTCTTTGCCCCACTGCTAATTATCCAGAGTATAGCACAGAGTCAGCCATATTGCTGTGGGTCTGGTGTCCCGTGCAGGCCAGACCAGGTTAGAATGTCAGTTGTTCTTCTCTAAAGGATGTAAGTGAACCAGATGAGTACTTCCTACTGGTCAACAATGCTTTTATATACAGCCACAACATGACATCCCAACTCCTCCTCTTATTGCTCTGCTCAAAGAAGGTAACCATCCCAAACGCCTGCTTCACCAGCCTGTCTACCTGTGACACCACTTACAAAGAGCTATCTACCTGCATCCCTGGGTCTCTGACTGACAACACCACCCAGGGCCCGAACACTAACTGTACAAGTCCCACCCTGGATTGTTTCATCAAAAAGGAACACTTCACATTTATCTAATTAAACTCCATCTGCTATTCTTCAGCCCACTATCCCAGCAGTACTGTTCATCCTGTTGTATCATGGATAAATTTCTTCACTGTCCACTTTACCAACAATTTCAGTGTCACTCAAAAAACGTACTTACCACAAAACCGATATTCCCATCCAAACCATTTATCCAAATGACAAACAACAGGGGACCAACTTCACCGCTAGTCACATGCCTCCAGTCAGAAAGACAACATGCTTTCCCATTGCCCTCTGTCTCCCACCATCAAGCCCAATTTTGTATCCAGTTGACTAGCTCCTCCTGAATGCCATATCCTTTTACATTTATCTGAGCTTATTACCCATTTCCCAGACGGATCGTAGAACACAGAACAGTACAGCACAAGACCTTTCGGCCATGATGCCGTGCCCACCTTTTACCCGACTGTAAGATCAAACGAACTGACATACCCTTCATTTTGCTCCCATCCATGTGCCTATCCAAGAGTCTGTTGAAATGTCCTGCTCCACCCACCCAACACTCGCTGTGTAATGGACCTACATCTGAAATCTCCCCTTACCCATCATCCAATCGCCTTACAATTATGCCCACTGGTACCATGTATGCCATGGGATAAAGAGGTCTCTCACTGTTCACTCTCTCTTTGCCTCACACCACCTTGTTCACTTCTACCAAATCACACCACACTCTTCTTCACTCCAATGAGAAAAGCCTTAGCTCCCTCGACCTTTCTTCATAAGACATGCTCTCCAGAACAGGCAGCATTCTGGTAAATCTCCTCTTTACCCTCTCTCAAGCATCCACATCTTCCCTGTAATGAAGGGATCAAAACTGAACACAATATTCTAATTGGGATCTAAACAGGACTGTATAGAGCTGCAGCATAACCTCATGGCTTTAAAAACTCAATACCCCAGCTAATGAAAGCCAATACACCATATTCTTCTTTAACAACACTATCAGCTTGGTGACAAATTTGAGGGGATCTCTGGTCATGAAATCCAAGATCCATCTGTTGCTCCACACTATCCAGTATTCTGCCTTTATCCCTGTATTCTGCATTCAGGTCTCACCTTCCAAAATGCATCACTTCACACTTTTCCAGATTTGACTTTATCTGCCACTTCTCAGCCCAGCTCTACATCCTGTCAATGTCCCATTGCAATCTCCAGCAGACATCCACACTTTTCACCACTCCACCGACCTTCGTGTCATTGGGAAACTTACTAACCCACTCTTCCACTCACACATCCAAGTCATTCATAAAATCACCAAGAACAGAGGTCCTGTAACCTCTCCGTGCAGAAAACCACTGGTCACCGAGCTCCAGGCTGAATGCTTTCCATCTGGCATCACCCTCTGTCTTCTATGGGCCAGGAATTCTGTATCCAGACAGACAGGTTTCCATGTATCCCATGCTCTATACTTTCTCAATGAGCCATAAATGCATTTTGTCACATTCTCAAAGGATTCAATAAGAATTGTGAGTCAGTCCCTAACAAAGCCATGAGACTTTCTCTAATCAAACTATGGTTTTCCAAGGAATTATAAATCCCGTCTCCCAGAGTCCCCTCCAATAATCTGCACATCACAGAGAGAAGACTGACAGGTCTGTGATTCCCAGAATTATCCCCATTCCCTTTCTTGAACAACACATGGCTGATTCACCTAACCTGCTCATCTTTGGGCTGTGGGTGGAAACCGGAGCACCCGGAGGAAACCCATGCAGACATGGGGAGAATGTGCAAACTCCACACAGACAGTCACCTGGGGTTGGAATTGTAATCGCGTCCCTGGTGCTGTGAGGCAGCAGTGCTAACCACTGAGCCACCGTACTGCCCCATGTAACTCTCTAGAGCCCTGCTTCGGATCTTTGGTTCCTCAACCTTAAGTCAGCTTCCTTCTTCCTCTTGACTAGATGTTCTACATCCATTGGAACCTTGTTAAATGCTTTGCTGAAGTCCATGTAGACAACGCTGTCTGCTCTGCCTTCATCTGTCTCTTGGCCACCTTCTCGAACTGTCAATCCAGTTTGTGAAATACGGTTTCCCACTCACAAAGCCATGCTGAATATCTCTAATCAGCCCTTGCCTTTCCAAATATATGTAGCTCCTTTCTCTCAGAATCTCCTCCAACAACTTACCCGGCACTGGCTCACTGCGCTGTGATTTCCTGGCTTTTCCCTGCAGACCTAAAGTGATGGAATAGCATTAGCCGCCCTCCACTCTTCCGGTAACTCATTGTGTCTGATGATAATATAAATATCTCTGTTAGGGACACCGCAATCTCTTCCCTAGCTTCCCATGAATATTCAAGGATAGACCTAATGAGCTACTGAGGATTAATTAACCTTTATTTGTTTTAAGATTCCAACACTTTTTCTTCTCTGTTGAGGATTCTTTACAAGTTATCGCTATTTATTTCCCCAAGTTCCCGAGCTTCCATGTCTTTCTCCACAGTAAATTCTG
Source organism: Hemiscyllium ocellatum (assembly GCF_020745735.1). Taxonomy (NCBI): domain Eukaryota; kingdom Metazoa; phylum Chordata; class Chondrichthyes; order Orectolobiformes; family Hemiscylliidae; genus Hemiscyllium; species Hemiscyllium ocellatum. Next base: position 246,598 of record NW_026867776.1, read on the forward strand.
ACAAGACTATTTTGTCTAACATCTCACCCACCTCCTGATAGTTAAGGGGCCCTATTCTCTCCCAAGTTACTCTTTAGCCCTTATTGGAACTTGTGTAAAGGTTTCTGAAAATTTAAATAAACCGTATCTTCGGTACAGCCAGTCCTACACCGTATCTATCCTGCCATTTATACTCACACCAATAAAAATACAATCCTACAGGCTCAAAGCAACATTCTCTTTTTATTAAAAGTGTTTCTAAGGGTCCAGTTATTATTCACTGACATATCCTTTCAAACACATTCCAGCTCCCGACCTACTATCAGGCCAACACTGTTTGGTTTCAGACTGGCAGCAGAAAGGGTTATGGGAGTTCGTGTTTAACAAACTGAAAAAGGGAGCTTACAGGTTCAACAGGTAATAGATGTTTTCGAAATAAGGAGGGTCATGGGGGCTGAAGGGACATTATGGAAATAGGGAGTGATATGGGGACTGAATGAGATTATGGACATAGAGAGTGCAGTGGTGACTGAAGAACATCATGGAGATAGGGAGTGCTGTGGGGCCTGAAAGGGGACAAAGAGATCGGGAGGGCTTTGGGCCAGAAGGAGGTTGCACAGATCAGGAGGATCATGGGAATTGAAGGAGGTTACTCTGAATAGGAGTGTCGTTGGGTCAGGATGAGATTATGGAGATAGGGAGTGTCGTGGGGCCTTTTGGAGGTTATGGAGTTAGGTAGGTTTTGGGGAATGATTCAGGTTACATGGATAGGAAGAGTCGTGGGGACTGAAGGAGCTTATGGAGATAGGGAGGTCTGTGGGGACTGAAGGAGGTTATATAGATAGTAAGCTTATAGAGAACCACAGGAAAGAAGAGCAGATATCGTCCATTTGAACACAGAGTTGGTCCCACCATTCAATATGATCAGGACTGATCATCTAACCCAGTACAGTGTTCTTGCTTTCACATCTTAATCTGATATTATAGTGACTACTGGCATTTAGTGATACAGCGGGCTGTAGTCACTGGGACGGGGGTAGGGGGGTGGGGAGAGTCTTACAGAGAGTGGGAGGGTTGTGGAAGCTAGGACAGGTGACAGATACAGGGAATGTTTTAGGAATGGGAGGACTTTACAGGGATTTGGAGGAATGCAGGGATGGGACGTGGTAACAATCACAGGGAGGATTTTGGGAGCTCGATCTGAGACAGGTACAGCTGAGTACAGAAGTGAGTCAAACAGTCAGGACAGGCAGGGACAAGGTAGGACTAATAAATTAAACTGCATTTATTTCAATGCAAGGGGCCTAACAGGGAAGTCAGATGAACTCAGGACATGGTTCGGAACATGGGACTGGGATCTCATAGCAATTACAGAAACATGACTCAGGGATGGGCAGGACTGGCAGCTTAATGTTCCTGGATACAAATGCTACAGGAAGGATAGAAAGGGTGGCAAGAGAGGAGGGGGAGTGGTATTTTTGATAAGGGATATCATTACAGCGGTTCTGAGGGAGGATATTCCCAGAAATACATCCAGGGAAGTTATTTGGGTGGAACCGAGAAATAAGAAAGGGATGATCACCTTATTAGGATTGTATTACAGACCCCCCAATAGTCAGAGGGAAATTGCCAAACAAACTTGTAAGGCGATCTCAGCTATCTGTAAGAATAATAGGGTAGGTATGGTCGGGGATTTTAACTTTCCAAACATTGACTGGAACTGCCATAGTGTTAAAGGTTTAGATGGAGAGGAATTTCTTACGTGTGTACAAGACAAGTTTCTGATTCAGTATGTGGATGTACCTACTAGAGAAGGTGCAAAACTTGACCTACTCTTAGGAAGTAAGGCAGGGCAGGTGACTGAGGAGTCAGTGGGGGAGCCCTTTGGGGCCGGCGACAATAATTCTGTTTGTTTTAAAATAGTGATGGCAAAGGATAGACCAGATCTAAATGTTGATGTTCTAAATTGGAGAAAGGCCAATATAGACGGTATTAAGCAAAAACTTTTGAAAGCTGATTGGAGGCAGATGTTCGCAGGTAAAGGGATGGCTGGAAAATGGGAAGCCTTCAGAAAATGAGATAACAAGAGTCCAGAGAAAGTATATTCCTGTCAGGGTGAAAGGAAAGGCTGGTAGCTACAGGGAATTCTGGATGACTAAAGAAATTGAGCGTTTGGTTCAGAAAAGGAAGGAAGCATATGTCAGGCATAGACAGGATCGATCGGGGGAATACAGAGAAGAGTATAAAGGAAGTAGGAGTATACTTAAGAGGGAAATCAGGAGGGCAAAACGCGGACATGAGATAGGTCTGACAAATAGAATTAAGGAGAATGCAAAGGGTTTTTACAAATATATTAAGGAAAAAAGGGTAACTCGGGAGAGAATAGGGCCCCACAAAGATCAGCAAGGCGGCCTTTGTGTGTAGCCGCAGGAAATGGTGGAGATACTAAATGAATATTTTGCATCAGTATTTACTGTGGAAAAGGATATGGAAGATATAGACTGCAGAGAAATAGATGGTGACATCTTGCAAAATGTCCAGATTACAGAGGAGGAAGTGCTGGATGTCTTCAAACGGTTAAAGGTGAATAAATCCCCAGGAACTGACCAGGTGTACCCGAGAACTCTGTGGGAAGCTAGAGAAGTGATTGCTGGGCCTCTTGCTGAGATATTTTTATCATCGATAGTCACAGGTGAGGTGTCTGAAGACTGGAGGTTGGCAAAAGTCGTGCCACTGTTTAAGGAGGTGGGTAAAGACAAGCCAGGGAACTATAGACCGGTGAGCCTGAACTCAGTGGTGGGCAAGTTGTCGGAGGGAATCCTGATGGACAAGATGCACATATATTTGGAAAGGCAAGGACTGATTAGAAATAGTCGACATGGCTTTGTGCATGGGAAATCATGTCTCATAAACTTAATTGAGTTTTTTGAAGAAGCAACAAAGAGGATTTAGGAGGGCAGAGTGACAGATGTGATCTATATGGACTTCAGTGAGGCATTCGACAAGGTTCCCCATGGGAGACTGATTAGCAAGGTTAGAACTCATGGAATACAGGGAGAACTAGCCATTTGGATACAGAACTGGCTCAAAAGTAAAAGACAGAGAGTGGTGGTGGAGGGTTGTTTTTCAGACTGGAGGCCAGTGACCAGAGCGATGCCACAAGGATCAGTGCTGGGCCCTCTTCTGTTTGTCATTTACATAAATGATCTTGATGCGAGCAAAAGATGTATAGTTAGTAAGTTTACATATGACACCAAAATTGGAAGTGTAGTGGACAGCGAAGAAGGTTGCAACAGGATCTGGACCAGATGGGCCAATGGGCTAAGTGGCAGATGGAGTTTAATTCAGATTAATGCGATGTGCTGCATTTTGGGAAAGCAACTCTTAGCAGGGCTTATTCATGTAATGGTAAGTTCCAAGGGAGTTTTGCTGACCAATGAGACCTTGGAGTGCAAGTTCACAGATCCTTGAAAGTAGAGTCGCACGTAGATAGGATAGTGAAGGCGGCATTTGGTATGCTTCCCTTTATTGGTCAGAGTATTGAGTACAGGAGTTGGGAGGTCATGTTGCGGCCATACAAAACATTGGTTAGGCCACTGTTGGAATGCTTTGTGTAATTCCGGTCTTCTTCCTGTCGGAAAGATGCCGTGAAACTTGAAAGAGTTCAGAAAATATTGACAAGGATGTTGCCAGGGTTGGAGGATTTGAGCTACAGAGAGAGGCTGAACAGGCTGGGGCGGTTTTCCCTGGAGGTTCGGAGGCTGAGGGGTGACCTTACAGTGGTTTACAAAATTATGAGGGGTTTGGACAGGATAGGATAAATAGACAAAGCCTTTTCCCTGGGGACAGGGAGTCCAGAACTAGAGGGCATAGATTTCGTTTGAGAGAGGAAAGGTGTAAAAGATACCTCAGGGGCAACCTTTTCAAGCAGAGGGTGGTAAGTGTATGGAACGAGCTGCCAGAGGATGTGGTGGAGGATGGTACAATTGCAACATTTAAGAGGCAATTGGATGGGTATATGAATGGGAAGGGTTTGGAAGAATATGGGCCAAGTGCTGGCAGGTGGGACTAGATTGGATTGGGATATCTGGTCGGAACGGACAGGTTGGAGTGAAGGGTCTGTTTCCGTGCTCTACATCTCTATGACTGTATCACTCGTGGAGGTTATAGAAATAAACTGTGCAGTCGCGTCTGGAGGAGATTAAAGGTATAAAGGTTTGTAGTTACTGAAGGAAATTACATCAGTCGGGACCAGCACAGCTTACAGAGACTGAGTGTGTCTTAGAGACAGGAAGAGTATATAGTTATCATTAGAAATGCAGAAACTAATTTATGAGAGGAGCAGCGTCACTCTGCTTTGTGTCCAGAGACAAGGAGGAGTCTAACAAGGAGGAGGTTACGAAGGTACAGAGCTTTTTTGTTGTCATGACGGGAAGGTTACAGAGATCATGAAGGTAGTAGGAGTTCAACAAAGTCACAAAGACAGGTAGGTTTTTCAGGTCTGGAAAGGACTACACTGACAGGGATGGCTTAAGGAACTGAAGAGTTAATTTTCTTCAGTTAAGGAGAGATGTGACAGAACCCAGGATTAAAGGCAAAGGCAGAAACTTGGAGAGTTTTACTGATATGAGGAGCTTACAGGGATAAGCAGGATTGTAGGGGTTGATAGAGATAGGGGAAGTAATATCCATGAAACAGACAGTGGAGAAGCTGGCAGACATAGGGAGGGTTCTGTCGAACAGATGAATTGACAGACAAGATGGTGATAATGAAGCCAGAGAATGTTCTCATGTTCCTTGCACAGAATTGTTCCTACATCATGCCCTCAGGGTCTGAATTAAAGCCCATGAACTCCTCCCTGTGCTGTTTACTGTGAGTGATCTTACCGGCTGCAGGATTTACTAAAGGCTCCAGATCTCACTCTCCATCTCTCTCTGGCTGACCAACCACCTTCACTGTGGTGATGGACGAGAAGGAATTGGGAATTGTGCTGAGTCAGGGACATCAGGAATACCTACAGGAGACAGAAGTAGACAGAATGGGAAATTAGACTAATGCAATGAAGGTTACACAGTGGAGAATGGCACTGAGTCCCACAGAGATATGGAAATTCCCTTCTCTATCCATGGCCTGTGCAGTTGCTTCCCTCTGGAGTGGGGAATGCTGTTGGCTCAGGATCTGGAGTAACTGCAAGAGTGAGAGATACTGACAGAGGCAGCCAATAGACCCACACAGTGAGGGATATCAGATGCACAGAGACTGAGTGATATCAGCAGAGTGCTGGAAGGTGTCAGGATCACACAATGGTATCATCAGAAGTGGTTCTGACCAGTGAGCACTGCTCCCAGTACTCAGGGAGGACTGAGCTATTTTATTGGGATAGGCTCCTCTGGTACCAGGATTATGCAGTGTGCTATAAACGGACACAGATGAGGAGGGGGACAGGTCTGAGGTGAATGGAAATTCCCAAGTCCAAAGAGAAAAGTTGAAATATTGGAACACCATGGAGATGTGGATGAAGACCAACAGAAAGAAACATGAAGGGACTGAGTTTAATTAATATACAACATTGTCAAATAGATTTGTGACAGGAAATTTTTGGTTAAAATAAAGTAAATGCCATTTCCGCCCCTCACAATTCCTCATACACCACAAGTGACATCACTTCCGCACCTCACACCATTGCTGATGTCACACACTCAGTGACCTCCACGCCCCCCCCACTGCCCGTGTTTGCCACCACTTCTGTCCACACCAACACCACTCATCTGCATTCTGCTGACACCACCCCCAAGTCCCACTGTCAACATTCCCGCCCCTAGAACCCTGAGGGGAACACCACTTCTGCTCATGACTCCATCCCCATTCCCCCTAACACCACACCCACACCAGTTACAGGCACCGTCGCCGCCCCTAGCTCCACACCTACTGCACCTCCCAGCTCCCAGTCCTGCAGAGTTTTCACCATTCCCCCTGACCGCCCCCTCACTGAGGACGAATGATCAGTCCTCAGCAAAGTCCTCACCGTTATCCCTCACCGTCCACACATCAATTAATTTATACACGCCGTGACGTCGAACACTTCTCCCACCGCCTCCACCTCAAAGCTTATTTTGACAATGAACACTCCCGCCTATTTTCTGAGAACCCCTTTTCCGGCGTCCAATACACTCCATCCACCTGGACACCCTGAGCTGGCCTATTACCTGCCTTCGATCTCTTCATTTCCAACTTCCACCGACACATTAACTGCCTCAACCTATCTACCCCCTCCCCCACTCCAACCTCTCACCCTCACAACGTGCAGCCCTCCACTTCATCTGCTCCAATCCCAACCTCACCATCAAACCAGCAGATAAAGGGGGTGCAGTGGTAGTCTGGCACACTGACCTCTACACCGCTGAAACCATGATGTCAACTCAAAGACACCTCCCCCTACCACCCCCTCTACCATGACCCACCTCCCATCATCAAACCGTCATCTCCCAGAGCATACAGAACGTCATCACCTCAGGAGGAGATCTCCCACCCACAGCTTCCAACCTCATTGTCCTGGATCCCCCACTGCCCGATTCTACCTCCTTCCCAAGAACCACAAGCCTGACCACCCTGGCCGACCCATTGTCTCAGCATGCTCCTGCCCCACCGAACTCATGTCTGCCTACCTCGACATTGTCCTATACCCCAGTCCAGGAACTACCCACATTCGTTCGTGAAACCACCCACACCCTCCACTCCTCCAACACTTCCGTTTCCCTGGCCCCCAACGCCTCATCTTCACAATGGATATCCAATCCCTCTACACCTCCATCCATCATGACCAGGACCTCTAAAGCCCTCCGTTTCTTCCTCTCCCGATATCCACAACAGTACCCGTCCACCGACACTCTCATTCGGTTGGCTGAACCTGTCCTCACCCTTAACAATTTTTCCTTCAAATCCTCCCACTTCCTCCAGACCAAAGGGGTAGCCATGTGCACATGTATGGGCCCCAGCTATGCCTGTCTCTTTGTTGGCTACGTAGAACAGTCCATCTTCCGTCGTTACAATGGCACCATTCCCAACGTCTTCCTCCGCAACATTGATGACTGCATTGGCACCACCTCGTGCTCCCTTGAGGAGTTTGAGCAATTCATCAACTTCACCAACACATTCCATCCTGACCTTAAATTTACCGGGACCATCTCCAATACCTCCCTCCCCTTCCTGGACCTCTCCATCCCCTTATGACAACTGACTTGACACCGACATTTTTTACAAACCTACCGACTCACACAGCTGCCTAGATTACATAACTTCCTAACCTACCGCCTGCAAAATTCCCAACCCCTATTCCCAATTCCTCCGCCTCCGCCATACCTGCTCCCAGGTGGGCCAGTTCCACCACAGAACACACCAAATAGTCTCCTTCTTTAGAGATTGGAATTTCCCTTCCCACGTGTTAAAAGATGCCCTCCAACGCATCTCGTCCACATCCCGCACCTCCGCTTTCAAACCCCATCCCTCCAATCGTAACAAGGACAGAACGCCCCTGGTGCTCAACTTCCACCCTATAAACCTTCGCATAAACCAAATCATCCGCCGCCATTTCCACCATCTCCAAACGGACCCCACCACCAGGGATATACTTCCCTCCCCACCCCTCTCCACTTTGCGCAAAGACCATTCCCTCCGTGACTACCTGGTCAGTTCCACGCCACCCACCCCCCAAAAAAAAACTCACCCTCCCTTCCTGGCACCTTCTCCTGCCACCGCAGGAATTGCAAAACCTGCGCCCACACCTCTCCCCTCACCAGCATCCAAGGCCCTAAAGGAGCCTTCCACACCCAAAGTTGTACCTGCACATCCACCATTATCATTTATTGTGTCCGTTGCTCCCGATGCGGTCTCCTCTACATTGGGGAGACTGGACACATCCTAGCAGAGCGCTTTAGGGAACATCTCTGGTACACCCGCACCAATCAACCCCACCGCCCTGTGACCCAACAATTCAACTCCCCCTCCCACTCTGCCGAGGACATGCAGGTTATGGGCTTCCTCCATCGCCGCTTCCTCACCACCCGACGCCTGGAGGAAGAACGCCTCACCATCCGCCTTGGAACCCTTCAATCCCAGGACATCAATGTGGACTTCACCAGTTTCCTCATTTCCCCTTCCCCATCTCACCCCACCTCCAGCCTTCCAGCTCAGCACCGCCCTCATGACCTGTCCTAATGGCTTATCTCCCTTCCCACCTATCCACTCCATCCTCATCTCTGACCTCTCACCCCCATCCCCACCCCCATTCACCCATTGTACTCATTGCTACCTTCCCCCATTCTCCACTCTGACCTATCACCTTCTTCCCCACCCTATTCACCTATTGTACTCTATGCTACTTTCTCCCCATCCCCACCCCCTCTCATTTATCTCTCCACTCTCCAGGCTCCCGGCCTCTGTTCCTGATGAAGGGCTTTTGCCCGAAACATCGATTTTCCTGTTCCTCGGATGCTGCCTGACCTGCCGTGCTTTTCCAGCACCACTCTAATCTAGACTCTGGTTTCCAGCATCTGCAGTCCTTGTTTTTACCTTATTGGAGGAGAAGATTACCGAGATAAGGCATGTTGTAGACACTGAATAAAGTTACAGGGATAGGGATGGTCGTCTGGAATGCATTACATTTCAAATATGTGGAGGGACGATCAGGAAGGGAGGAGGTTAGAGCGATAGGATCTGATACAGGAATTAAACATTATTGAAGACACTGACTACAAGACATGTCATAGATACCGTGTTGCAGAGTAGTGAGCTTTAATATAACAGAACTTACATTGTGTGTGTGTGTGTGTGTGTGTGTGTGTGTGTGTGTGTGTGCGTGTGCTGTGCTCCCCTCCAGCACTGTGTCTATGTCATGTTGTGTTAACAGATGTTTGGAGCCCTCTCACTGTTCTTTGCTCTGTGCACTGTGGGTGACCTTACCTCACTACAGGATTTATTGAAGGCTCCAGATCTCCTTTCCCTTTGTCTCCCTCTGGCAGACCAACTGCGTTCAATGTGGTGATGGACGATCCACCCAGCAGCTGGGAAGGCTATTGAGTCAGGACCTTCCTGAGTAACTACAGGAGACACAGAAATAGACAGAATGGGAAATTAAACAGATGCAGTGATGGTTACACATGGAGAATGGCACTGAGTCCCACAGAGATCTGTAAAATGGAGCGATATTAAGTAATAGCCCCAGATTGCTGGAAGATGTCAGGATCACACAGTCATGTTGGAAGAATGGGTTTAGCTTCATGATGCCCTGTTATCAGTGCTCAGGGATGAGCACCCAGTGAGCAGGTGAAGTAATGGCCTCGTGGTATTATTGTGAGAGAATATATCCAAAACCTCAGCTAATATTCAGGGGAGGCAGGATTGAATCCCGCCATCTGAAAAGGAGACATTTGAAATCAATAATTTAAAAAATAATTATTAACAATCCACAATTAAGTATGAAACCATTGCTCATGGACAACAAATCCAAACACTTGTCCTTTCGAGAAGGAATCTGCCCATCCTTTCCTGGTCTGCACGACATACCCACAGCAAAGTGTTTGCCTCTCAATGACCCTCTGAAATGGCCGAGCAAGTTACTCAGTTCATGGGCTTCTAGGGCTGGGCAAGAAAGGCTGGTCAGCAAGAGACTCACACATCCCAGACCTGATTTGATAAATAATCCATTAGGATGGTCCCCCTGGAACTGTGCTGGGACCTGTGTCCTGGCCAATCATGTCGGTAGGTTATTGGACAGGGCATTAAACTGACAGAGAGGATGCAGGTGAAAGGAGCTTTCCAAATCCAAAGGGAAAAGGTGAAGCAATGGAACAACATGGGAATGTGGTTGAAGAGAAGCAGAAAGGAACAGGATGGGACAGAGTTTAACTAAAATTGTACATCAGCAAATAGATTTGTGACACAAAATTGTGGAAGAGAGTATATTATGTTTTTTTTTAATGGACAATGTTGCTGCAATAAGGTCGATGGATTTGTGACAGAGATAAAAGAGATTTAGACACCAGGGAGACATGGATACAGGGTGAACAAAAATATTCAGTGGTTCGTAATCTTGCGCAAACTCAGGCAAAATGGGTAACGCTAACAATAATGGATAACAAAGACATTACAGAGAAAGCATTTGGCCGCAGATCATGAAGTAGAGTCAGTCTGAATGTAAACTCTGTCTACTACTTGCCAAGGACACAAGCTGCAGTTTTAGCCACCAGACAGCATTCCATTGCTCATCACTGCATTAAACAGGAACTCATTGGAATTTTTTAACAAAGGCATTGTGATAATTTTGGAAAACTTCAATATTTGTATAATCTGGGACAATCACACGGACGACATTGATATTGGAAGTGGAGTTCGGTTAATTTTTTTTCAGTGTTTCTTTGAAAAACACATTGTGCAACTGTTAAGGGACATAACTATCGCAGAGCGACCGTGTAATGAAACTTAGTGAATGAGTAATGTCACCTGCAGAGATCCTTCGGGAAATTGTGATAAAATACAGTTTAAAGAAATATAAAGTTTTAAAGTGAATCACAGAAAGAACAAGCTACAACTAGAAACAAAAATAGCCAATGATGTGAGTTTGAGAGGAGAACTGACCAAGGTAAACAGGCTAAACAGATTGAAATATGTGTCTGTAAATGAACAGTGGAAAACATTTGCAGGAACAGGGTTAATCACTCAACAAAAGGACATTCCACTGAAACAGTAAAAGCCTCAGCAAGAAACTCCCACTGATCCCTCACTCAGGACAAAAGGGATCATACTAGATTATGAGGCTGAGAAGATCACCATAAAGTCCTGAAGTGAGAGTGTGTTTTAGGAGTAAATGTTCATGGATTGCAATGGGTCTGCTCACAGGAGCAGGGCTGTGGGAAGGGGAACCTTGGTCAGGGTTCATTGACACAATAGGAACAGGGAGAGGTGAAGGTGCTGGAGGTGGTGAGAGTGTTACAGAGAGTGGTCTGGGTGTTACAAAGCCAGTCTGAATTGCTGCAGCTGGAGGGGTTTGCAGAGGTAGGGAGGGACATAGGTATATTTATATATTCATTCATGGGATGTGGGTGTCACTGCCTGGAACAACGTTCTTTGACCCCACTGCTAATTACCCAGAGGGTAGCTCAGAGTCAGCCATATTGCTGTGGGTGTTGAGTCACATATTAGCCAGACCAGGTTAGAATGTCAGATGTCCTTCACTAGAGGAGGTTAGTGAACTAGATGAGTTCTTCCCACTGATCAACAATGTTTTAATGTTGGCTCCACCAATGTCTTTTATAGCCAGAACATGACATCCCAACTCTTACGCTTAATGCTCTCCCGAATGAAGGAAACCATCCCAAACACCTGCTTCACCAGCCTGTCTACCTGTGACACCACTTTCAAAGAACTGTCTACCTGCATCCCTGGGTCTCTGACTGACAACACTGCCAGGGCCCGAACATTAACTGTACAAGTCCCGCCCTGGTTTGTTTCACCAAAATGGAACACTTCACATTTATCTAACTAAACTCCACCTGCTATTCTTCAGCCCACTCTCCCAGCAGTACTGTTCATCCTGTTGCATCATGGATAATCTTCTTCACTGTCCACTTTACCATCAATGTCAGTGTCACCCAAAACAATTACTTACCAGGAAACCAATATTCCCATCCAAACCATTTATCTAAATGACAAACAACAGTGGGCCCACTACCTCGCTGGTCACATGCCTCCAGTCAGAAAGACAACATGTCTCCCGTCACCCTCTGTCTCCTACGATCAAGCCAATTTTGTATCCAGTTCACTCGCTCCTCCTGAATGCCATATCCTTTTACACTGATCTGAGTTTATCACCCAATTTACCAGACAGAACACAGAACGCAGAACAGTACAGCCCAAGACCCTTCGGCCATGATTTCATGCCAACCTTTTATCCAACTATAAGATCAAACTAACCTACATACCCTTCATTTTACTATTATCCATGTGTCTGTCCAAGAGTCTACTAAATGTCCCGAATGTGTCTAATTTTAATACCACCATTGGCAGTCCAGCCAACCGCCTACCATTCTCGATCCTCTTATCCATCCTCCATTCACCTTAAAATTACACCCCCTTGTAATAGCCATTTATTCCAACAGAGAAACAGTCTCTGACTATTCACTCTCTCTCTGTGCCTCTTATCAACTTGTTCACCTCCATGAAGTCACCCCGCACCCTTCTTCACTCCAATGAAAAAAGGCGTAGCTCCCTCAACCTTTCTTTGTAAGAAATGCCCTCCATTCCAGGCAGCATTCCTAGTAAATCTCCTGTGTATGCTCTCGAAAACTTGCACATCCTTCCTGTAAACAGGGGCCCAGAACTGAACACAATATTCCAAGTGTGGTCTCACCAGGACGCTATAAAGATGCAGTAAAACCTCGCGGCTCTTACAATCAATCCCCTTCTTCGGGAAGCCAACACAACATATGCCTTTTTAACAACCCTACCAATGTGCGTGGCGATTTTGAGGGATCAATGGACATGGACCCCATGGTCTCTCTGTTCCTCCACACTGCCAAGCATTCTGCCTTTCACCCTGTATTCTGTATTCAAATTCGACCTTCCAGAATGAATCACTTCACAATTTTTCAGATTGGACTCCATTTGCCTCTCCCAGCCCAGCTCTACGTCCTGTCAATGTCCCATTACAACCTACAACAGCCCTCCACATTACCCACCACTCCACCAACCTTCATGTGATTAGCAAACGTACTAACCCACAATCCAAGTCATTGACAAAAATCAAGGACAGCAGAGTTCCAGAGCCGATTGTTACAGAACCCCACTGGTCACTGAGCTTCAGGCTCAATACTGTCCATCTGCTGCCACCCTCTGTCTTCTCTGGGTCATCCAATCCTGTATCCAGACAGATAGATTTCCCTGTATCCCAATTTTCCTTCTTTTCTGCATGAGCCATCATCGTATTCTGTCATATCCTCAAAGAATTCAATAAGGTTTGTGAGGCATGACCTGTCCCTCACAAACCCATGCTGACTGTCTCTAATTAGACCATAGAACATAGAACAGTCCAGCACAGAACAGGCCCTTCAGCCCAAGATGTTGTGCCGACCACTGATCATTATGTATGCACCCTCAAATTTCTGTGACCATATGCATGTCCAGGAGTCTCTTAAATGTCCCCAATGACCCTGCCTCTACAACTGCTGCTGGCAACGCATTCCATGCTCTCACAACTCTGTGGAAAGAACCCGTCTCTGACATCCTCTCTATACTTTCCTCCAACAGCTTAAAACTATGACCCTTCGTGTTAGCCATTTCTGCCCTGGGAAATAGTCTCTGGCTATCAATTCTATCTATGCCTCTCATTATCTTGTATCCCTCAATTAGGCCCCCTCTCCTCCTCCTTTTCTCCAATGAAAAAGGTCCGAGCTCAGTCAACCTCTTCTCATAAGATAAGCCTTCCATTCCAGGCAGCATCCTGGTAAACCTCCTCTGAACCCTCTCCAAAGCATTCACATCTTTCCTGTAATAGGGCGACCAGAACTAGACGCTGTATTCCAAGTGCGTTCAAACCAAAGTTTCATAGAGCTACAACAAGATCTCACGATTCTTAAACTCAATCCCTCTGTTAATGGAAGCCAAAACACCATATGCTTTCTTAACAACCCTGTCCACTTGGGTGGCCATTTTAAGGGATCTATGTACCTGCACCCCAAGATACCTCTGTTCCTCCACACTGCCAAGAATCATCTCATTAATCCTGTATTCAACTTTCAAATTTGACCTACCAAAATGCATCACCTCATATTTATCCAGGTTGAACTCCATCTGCCACCTTTCAGCCCATCTCTGCATCCTGTCAATGTCCCGCTGCAGCCTACAACAGCCCTCTATACTGTCAATGACACGTCCAATCTTTGTGTTATCTAAAAACTTGCTGACCCATCCTTCAATGCCATCATCCAAGTCATTAATAAAAATTACAAACAGTTGGAATGCTACGAGCGATTGCGAAGTTTACAGGGATAAGGTTGTTGGTAGGACAGGGCTGGATTACACAGACAGGGACTGTTTTTGGCAGCTGAGTAGGTTGCAGAGACAAAGAGGTTTGTTACATCTGGCGGAACAAACAGAGATATGGAGGGTCATCGTGACTGAAGATGTTTATAGATCTAGGAAGGCTTAGGCTCTGGTGGTTATTTAGACATGGAGGCTGTGGAATCTGGATTCGTTTTTGAGAGATTGGGGGTGGCAAGTTTGGTTGGAGACAGTTTCACAGATAAGGGAGCATTACAAAAACAGGAGGAAGTTCCTGCGGTCGCGAGGGTTCGAGTGGAGAGTGATGTTTACACAGATAGGGATGGTGGTCGGGTCTCCATAGACTGATGGCATTTTCGGGACTGGAAGAGGTTTTGTAGACAGGGAGGGCTGTAAGACTGCAGGAGCTCATAGATTGTTGAAGATTAGGAGCAGTTCACAGAAGGAGGGTTCTCCGACAGGAGTAGGTCACAGATAGTGAGCGTTGTGTGGCCTGAGAAAGTTAAAGAGAGGGAGAGTTTTCATGTCCGGAAGAGATTACACTGACCGGGACAGTTGAAGAGACTGAAGCAAAAATGCCTGTGGAAGGTTACACAGATAGGGAGGAATGTTGGGACTGAAGGTGAATACACAAACATGAAGGGTTGTATTGTTAGGCGGAGCGGAGAGGAATAGGGACCAGTGTAGGAATTTACACAGATAGGGAAGGTTGTGTTTTTGGAGAAGGTTACACTGATACAGACAGTGTTAGGGAGTGTTTAATGGACTACAGAAGAAGTCAGAGAGAATGTATTATGTAGAGTGGAGGATATTACAGACACAGAAATGGCTGTCAGTTTGAAAAGAGCTTCTACAGATCCTCAGTGTTGTAAGGCTGAAGGGAGGTTGCAATAATAAGAGTGACCTACATTAAATGACATTTTTGATATAAGAAAATGTCTCAGAACGGGACTGTCAAAAGGAAGTATAGATAGTCCAGATGAGTTTACAGAGATATACATGTTTTTGGGGATTTCAGGATGGAACAGTGATTGGGAGTGATGTAACAAATGACAACAGGGATTGTTCTAAAAGCAGGAAGAGGTGACAGTCATATCGATCGTGGTAAGGACTGGAGAAGCTTACATCGCCAAGGAGTGTTTTAGAGACTGTTGGAGACTCCACATATAAAGAGAGTATTGGGGATGAGGCAAGGTTCAAGAGACAGGGATGGTTGACAGGACTGTGAAATAAACTGAATAGAATCTTCACAGAGTGGAAACAGGCCATTCGGCCCAACAAGTCCACACCAACCTTCTAAACAGCATTCTAACCAGACCCATCCCTCTCCCTGTCCAATAAACTCAGCATTTCTCATGGTGAACTCATCTGAACCACACTTGCCTGGATACTACAGTCAATTTATGGTGGCCAATCCACGTATTCTGCAAATGTTGGGCTGTGGCAGGAGACTAGAGCACCCGGAAGAAACCCACACAGTCAGGGGGAGAACATGCAAAGTTCACACAGACAGTCGGCCAAGGTTGGAATTGAAGCCACGTTCCAGGTACAGTGAGGCTCATTATACAGAGCACTACAGAGATTGAACCAGGTTACAAGTTCACAAGGGTTTATTGGAACAGGAGGAGAATATAGTCAGGAACAGGAGACGTTTACATAGATGGTGTCCATGAGAGGGACTGGAGGAGGTTAACGCAATAGGGAGGATTGTGGATTCTCTCGAAAATTAGAGGTAGGGATGTTTGGGGAGACTCAATGAAGTTAGTCATACTCAGAGGTGTGAGTGGGAACCCATTTTGCCAAAATGACCACAATTCTCTTAGCTTAAGAATAGAGATGGAAAAGGACAGGTCTGGTCCACAAGTTCAAGTTATGAAATGGGACCAGACCAATCTTGACAGTATTAGACAGGAACTTTCAAAAGGTAATGGGGGAATCTATTTGCAGGAAAAGGGAAGTCTGGCTACTGAGAATATTTTAAAAGTGAGCTAAATTGAGCGATCACCACCAGCATGTTCCTGTTTGTGTGCAGCTCAATGCTGACAGCATTCGGAAACACTGGCTGTCTATTGAGGGTCTGGTCAAGGAAAAGGGGGCACATGTCAGGTATAGCCAGCTGGATCAAGGGAATCCCCGAGGATATACAGGGCTGTAGGAATACACTTTGGGTGGAAATCAGGAATGCAGAAAGGGAACATGAAATAGCCTCAGCAGAGAAGGATAAAGAGAATCCAAAAGTGATTGTATAAATATATTGAGTAAAAGAGTAACTCGAGACAAAATAGTGTTCCTTAAAGATCAATGAGACCATTGATGTGTGGAACCGCAGGATATGGCTAAGACTTTACACACATTTTGTGACTCCAGAACTTACTGTGGACAAAGACTGGGGAACTCAGGGAACAAGAGTAATACGTTAGACCATATTTGGAGTTTGCTGCAATTCCAGTATCCCGCTATAGGAAGGAGGTTGGGAAGCTTGAAAGTGTTCAGAAAAGATTGACAAGATGTTGCCGGGGTTGTTGCTGAATAAGCTAGGGTTATTTTCACTGGATCATCAGAGACTGAGGGGTGACCTGACAGAGGTTTATATAAACATGAGGGGCATGGATTGGTAAACATTCAAGGTCTTTTCCCAGGGGTTGGAGAGTCCAAAACTAAAGGGCATAGCTTTAAGGTTAAAGGGGAAATGTTTAAAAGGGACTGAAGGGACAGCTTTTTTATGCACACGGTGATGTGTGTATGGAATGAGCTGAGAGAAAGTACCAGATACCGATACTATGACAACATTTAAGGGATGGATGTGTATGTGAATGATAAGGGTTTAGAGGTACATAGCAAAATGCTGATAAATGGGATGGACTTATTTAGATCTTCTGGTCAGCATGGATGAGTTGGATCGAAGGGTCTGTTTCCCTTGTACATCTCTATGCCTTGAAAAGAGGGCATGTTATAGAAGAGGTGGTGCTGGACGTTTTAAAACACAAAGGTATGGAAAGCCCCAGGACCTGATTACATGTATCACAGGGCATTATGGGATGTTAGGGAAGCAACTGTGGAGCTGCTAACAAAGGTATTTGTACCATTGACAGCCATGTGTGATGGGCTGGAAGGCTGGAGGGTGACATAGTGGACAGTGAGGGAGGTTTGCTGAGATTGCAAAGGGATCTTGATGATATGGGTGAATGGGCTGAAAACCTGTAGATGGAATTCAATCTGAATAAATGCGAGGTCGTGCACTTGGTAAAACAAACAAGGGTAGAGCTTATACAATTAATGTTCGGGCCTCAGTTAGTGTTTTAGAGCAGAGGGACCTCCAGGTTCAGGTACATAATTCTTGAAGTTTGCATCACAGGATGGATAAGACAGTGCTTTGCATGCCTGACTATTGCTCAGTCCATTGAGTGTAGGATTTGGGACGTTATGTTGAGATTGCACAGACATTGGCGAGGCCTGTTCTGCAATACTCTGTCCAGTTCTGGTCGCCCAGTTATAGGGAGGATATTATTAATCTGCAGGGGATTCAGAAGAGATTTACCAGGATATTGCTGGGTATGGAAGGCTTGAGTTCTGCAAAATGGCTGGATAGGCTGAGTCTTTTTTCACTGGAGCCTGGAGGTTGAGACGTGAGGTTATAAAAGTTTATTTTAAAAAATAAGGTATATAGATGGATTTAATTGTAGTTGTCTTTTCCACAGGATGGGGGACTCTCAAGAGGAGGGACCACATTTTTAAGATTAGAAGAGAGCGATGTTCAAAAAAAAAGACATTGGGGCAAATTGTTACACAGAGGGTGGTTTGATTGTGGAATGAACCTGCTGAGGAAGGGGTGGATGTGGGTACAATTACAACGTTTAAAAGACAGAGATACTAAACGTGTATTTTGCATCAGCTTTTACTGTGGAAAAAGACATGGAAGATATAGATTGTCGGGAAATAGATAGTGACACTTTGCAAAATGTCCATATTATAGACGAGCAAGTGTTGGATGTCTTGAAATGCATAAAAATGATTAAATTCCCAGGGCCTGATCAGGTGTACCCTCAAACTCTGTGGGAAGCTAGAGAAGTGATTGCTGGGCCTCTTGCTGAGATATTTGTATCATCGATAGCCACAGTTGAGGTGGCAGAAGACTGGAGGTTGGCAAACGTGGTGCCACTGTTTAAGAAGGGCGGTAAAAACAAGCCAGGGAATTATAGATCGGTGAGCCTGACCTCGGCGGTGGGCAAGTTGTTGGACGGAATCCTGAGGGACAGGATGTACATGTATTTGGAAAGGCAAGGACTGATCAGGGATAGTAAACATGGCTTTGTGCGTGGGAGATCATGTCTTACAAACTTGATTGAGTTTTTTGAAGAAGTAACAAAGAGGATTGATGAGGGCTGAGCTGTAGATGTGATCTATAAGGACTTCAGTAAGGCGTGCGACAAGTTTCCCCATAGGACACTGATGATCAAGGTTTGATCTCACGGAATACAGGGCGAACTAGCGATTTGGATACAGAACTGGCTCCAAGGTAGAAGAGTGTGGTGGTGGAGGGTTGCTTATTAGACTGAAGGCCTGTGACCAGTGGAGTGCCACAAGGGTTGGGCTTTAGAATGGTGAATAGCCAAAGGTAAGGGAGTCCAAACAGGAGGTGAGAGAGCAAAGATTTAAAGAGGGAGCTGAGGGGCAAATTATACACAGAGGATGGTGCACAGATAGAACAGACTGCCAGTGGCTCATGGGAGAAACAAGAACAATGACAACATGGAAAACACATTTGGGTAGGAACATGGAGAGGAGAAGGTTTGAAGAGCTAAGGGCCAAACGCAGGCAAATGAGACTCATTCAGTATAGGGAACATGGGCAGCATTGAGGAGCTGGACCACAGGTTCTGTTTCCGTGTGGTATCACTCTGTATATAGCTGAAGAGGATTACAGTACCGAAATAAAGCATGTTGTAAACACTGAAGCAATTTACTGCGATAGGGATGGTAGTCTGGAATGCAGTATCATTCAAATATGTGGAGGGACTATCGGTAAGGGAGGGGGTTACAGGGACAGGAACTGTTATAGGAGTTAAAACTTACTGAAGACACTGGTGCACAACCATGTCATAGTTACAGTGTTGCAGAGTGGTGAGACTAAGTACAGTGTTGGAGTCTGAACACAGAACAAAAAGATCCCAGGCAGCATTCCCACCCGCTCATGGGAGGCCTGCTTTCCCCTCTGTTGTCCTGATGCTCACTAAGACAGCACAGGCCTGGATTAGAACATAGAACATAGAACATAGAAGGATACAGCGCAGTACAGGCCCTTCGGCCCTCGATGTTGCGCCGACCGAATCCTACCTAACCTATACTAGCCCAATAACTTCCAAATGCCTATCCAATGCCCGCTTAAATGACCATAACGAAGGAGAGTTCACCACTGATACGGGCAGGGCATTCCATGAACTCACAACCCGCTGTGTGAAGAATCTACCCCTAACATCTGTCCTATACCTACCACCCCTTAATTTAAAGCTATGTCCCCTAGTAACACCTGACTCCATTAGCGGTAAAAGGTTCTTAGTATCTACCCTATCTAAACCCCTAATCATCTTATACACTTCTATCAGATCTCCCCTAAACCTTCTCTTCTCCAATGAGAACAGCCCCAAGTGCCTCAGCCTTTCCTCATAAGATTTTCCTACCATTCCAGGCAACATCCTGGTAAACCTCCACTGCACTCGTTCTAAAGCTTCCACATCCTTCCTATAGTATGGCGACCAAAACTGCACACAATACTCCAGATGAGGCCTCACCAGAGTCTTATACAACTGCAACATGACCTCAGAACTCCGGAACTCAATTCCTCTGCCAATAAAGCCCAGTACACCATATGCCTTCCTCACAGCACTATTTACCTGGGTGGCAACTTTCAGAGATCTGTGTACATGGACACCAAGATCCCTCTGCTCATCCACACTACCAAGTAGCCTACCATTAGCCCAGTAATCCATCATCTTGTTATTCCTACCAAAGTGAACGACTTCGCACTTAGCTACATTGAATTCCATTTGCCACATTTCCGCCCAGCTCTGCAACTTATCTATATCCCGCTGTAACCTACCACTTCCTTCCTCACTATCCACAACTCCACCGACTTTTGTGTCATCCGCAAACTTGCTTACCCAGCTTTCAAGTCCTTCCTCTAGATCATTTATAAAGATAACAAAAAGCAATGGTCCCAAAACAGATCCTTGTGGTACACCGCTAGTAACTGCGCTCCAAGATGAACATAATCCATCAACTACTACCCTCTGTCTCCTTCCAGCCAGCCAATTCCTAATCCAAACCTCTAATGTATCCTCAATGCCATACCTCCGAAGTTTTAGCATTAGCCTACCATGGGGAACCTTATCGAACGCCTTACTAAAATCCATATACACAACATCTACTGCTTTACCCTCGTCCACTTCCTTAGTCACCTTCTCAAAGAACTCAATAAGGTTTGGGAGGCACGACCTGCCCTTCACAAAACCATGCTGGCTATCCCTGATCACGTTATTCCTACCCAGATGTTCATAAATCTTATCCCTTACCATTCTCTCTAAGACTTTGCCCACCACTGAAGTCAGACTCACTGGCCTATAGTTACTAGGGCTATCCCTACTCCCTTTCTTGAACAATGGGACCACATTCGCTATCCTCCAGTCCTCTGGTACTATTCCCGTTGACAATGATGACATAAAAATCCAGGCCAATGGCTCTGCTATCTCCTCCCTAGCTTCCCATAGGATCCTGGGGTAAATGCCATCAGGCCCAGGAGACTTATCTATATTCATCCTTTCCAATATTCCCAAAACCTCTTCCCTGCATATTTCCAGGGCATCCATTCTAATTATTTGTGATTCCATATTCACATCAGCAGCAGTGTCCTGTTCCTGAGTGAATACTGATGAAAAGTACTGATTTAATGTCTCTCCAATCTCCTCCGCCTCCACACACAACTTCCCACTACTATCCTTGACTGGACCGATACCTACCCTAGTCATCCTTTTACTCTTGACATACCTATAGAAAGCCTTTGGGTTTTCCCTAATCCTACCAGCTAAAGACTTCTCATGTCCCCTTCTCGCTTCTCTTAGCTCCCTCTTTAGCTCCTTCCTGGCTACCTTATAACTCTCAATCGCCCCTACTGAACCTTCACGCCTCATCTTTCCATATGCCGCCTTCTTCCCTTTCACAAGGGACTCCA
Organism: Hemiscyllium ocellatum; assembly: GCF_020745735.1. Lineage (NCBI taxonomy): Eukaryota > Metazoa > Chordata > Chondrichthyes > Orectolobiformes > Hemiscylliidae > Hemiscyllium > Hemiscyllium ocellatum. The sequence continues at coordinate 267,853 of NW_026867776.1, forward strand.
ATTCCTTACTAAACTACGGCTGCCTCACAAGGCCCTTTACACCATGCCTGACTGGTACATAACTATCGAGGACACGCAGTAGCTGCTCCTTGAACAATCCCCACATCTCATTTGTGTTCTTCTCTTGAAGTCTGTTTTTCCAATCCACACATCCTCAGTCATGCCTCACTGCATCATAATTTCCCTGCCCCCAGCTATAGCTCTTGCCCTGCGGCGCACGATTATCCCTCTCCATCACTAAAGTAAAAGTCACTGAGTTGTGGTCACTGTCCCCGAAGTGCTCACCTACCTCCAAGTCTAACACCTGGCCTGGTTCATTACCTAGAACCAAATCCAATATAGCCTCCCCTCTTGTTGGCCTGTCGACATATTGTGTCAGGAAACCCTCCTGCACACATTGTACAAACACCGACCCATCTAATGAACTCGAGCTATAGCTCTCCCAGTCAATATCTGGGAAGTTAAAGTCCCCCATAACAACCACCCTGCTACCTTCACTCTTTTCCTGAATCATCATCGCAATATTATCCTCTACTTCTCTAGGACGATTAGGAGGCCTGTAGAAAACACCTAACAGGGTGACCTCACCTTTCCTATTTCTAACCTCAGGCCAAACTACCTCAGATGGCAAGTCCTCTTCCATCGTCCATTCCACTGCTGTGATACGGTCTTTGACAAGTAATGCCACGCCTCCCCCTTTTTTACCCCCATGTCTGATCCTACTAAAACATTTGAACCCTGGAACGTGCAACAGCCATTCTTGTCCCTGTTCTACCCACGTCTCTGTAATGGCCACAACATCGAAGTCCCAGGTACCAACCCACGCTGCAAGTTCACCTACCTTATTCCTTATACTTCTGGCATTGAAGTATACACACTTCAATCCACCCTTCTGGTTACAGGCACCCTCCTTAGAGATCGCTGCATTATTCCTAACCTCCCTACACTCAAGGTCCTGCACCCTAAAGCTACAGTCCTGGTTCCCATGCCCCCGCGGAGTTAGTTTAAACCCTCCCAAAGAGCACTAGCAAACCTCCCCCCAAGGATACTGGTGCCCCTCAGGTTCAGGTGTAGCCCATCCTTTTTATAGAGGTCCCACCTTCCCCAGAAAGGACCCCAGTTGTCCAGAAACCGGAATCCCTCCCTCCTGCACCATCCCTGTAGCCACGCATTTAACTGCTCTCTCTCCCTATTCCTCGACTCTCTATCACGTGGCACGGGTAACAAACCAGAGACTACAACTCTGTTTGTTCTAACTCTGAGCTTCCAACCTAGCTCCCTGAAAGCCTGTCTGACATCCTCACCCTTCTTCCTACCTATATCGTTGGTGCCAACGTGGACCACGATCTGGGGCTGCTCCCCCTCCCCCTTAAGGACCCGGAAAACACGATCAGCGACATCACGTACCCTTGCACCTGGGAGGCAACATACCAAACGTGAGTCCCTGTCGCCCCCACAAAACCGTCTGTCTGTACCCCTCACTATCGAGTCCCCAAGAACTATTGCTCTACCTTTCTCCACCCTACCCTTCTGAGCAACGGGGCCAGGCTCCGTGCCAGAGGCCTGAACCTCGTTGCTTGCCCCTGGTAAGTCATCCCCCCCACAAGTATCCAAAACGGTATACTTGTTCTTGAGGGGAATGACCGCAGGGGGTCCCTGCACTGGCTGCTTCCTCCCACTCCCCCTCACTGTCACCCATCTATCTTGAACTTTCGGAGTAACTACTTGCCTAAAGCTCCGATCTATGACCTCCTCTGCCTCCCGAATGATCCGCAGTTCATCCAACTCCAGCTCCAGTTCCCTAACACGGGTTTGGAGGAGCTGGAGATGGGTGCACTTCTTGCAAGTGTACTCAGCAGGGACGCTAATGGCTTCCCTCACCTCATACATGTTGCAAGAGGAACATTGCCCTCTCTGCACTGCCATCCCTCTAAAAGTAAGCTTTCCTTAAAAAAAGCTTTCCTTGATAACTATGAACTCCCAATGCTATGTCAGTGCAATGTAAGTTAAAGTAGACTTGGTGATTGAGCCAGGGGTATGACTGTGCTGTGCTCCCCCTCCAGCACTGTATCTATGTCATGTCTTGTTAGCGATGTTGGGAGCCCTCACACTGCTCTCTGCTCTGTGCACTCCGAGTGATCTTACCTCAGTGCAGGATTTATTGAAGGCTCCACATCTCCCTGCCCTTTGTCTCTCTGGCTGACCAACCCATCTTCAATGAGGTGTTGGTCATGACAACCAGCAATTGGGAAGTGTATTGAGTCAGGAACTTCCTGAGTACCTACAGGATACAGGGAAATCGACAGAATGGAAAATTAGACTAATGCAGTGAGGGTTATACATGGAGAATGGAAATGAGCCCCACAGAGATCTGGAAAATCCCACTCCATTCCTGGCCTGTGCTGTTGCGAGTCTCTGGAGTGGAGAATTCTGTTGGCAGAGGATCTGGAGTAACGGCAAGAGCGGGAGGCACTGACAGAGGCAGTAATTAGACCCACACAGGGAGGGATACCACATGGAGGGAGACTGAGTGATATCACCTGAGTGCTGGAAGACTTCAGGATCACACAGTCATGTTGGAAGAATGGGTTTAGCTTCATGTTGCCCTGGTATCAGTGCTCAGGGATGAGCAAACTGTGAGCAGGCGAAGTGATGGCCGAGTGGTATTATTGCTAGAGCATGCATCCAAAACCTCAGCTAATGTTCAGGGGAAGTGGGTTTGAATCCCACCATCAGAAATGGTGGAATTTGAAATCACTAATTTTAAAAATAGTAATTAACAATCCATAAATAAATATGAAACCATTGCTGATGTACAAAAAAACCCAAACACTCGTCCTTTAGATGAGGACATCTGCCCAGCCTCACGTGGTCTGCACGACATCCCCACAGCAAAGTGTTTGCCTGTCAATCACCCTCTGAAATGGCCGAGCAAGTCATTCAGCTCGAAGGAAGTTCGGGCTGGGCAAGAAAGGCTGGTCAGCCAGAGACACCCACATCCCATACCTGATTTAATAAATAATTCATTAGGATGGTCCCACTGGAACTGTGCTGGGACCAGTGTCCTGGCCAATCATGACAGTAGGTTTATGGATGGGGCTTTAAACTGACAGAGAGGATGCAGGGACAGGGTTCAGGTGAAAGCAGCTTTCCAAATCCAAAGAGAAAAGGTGAAGTATGGGAGCAGCATGGGGATGTGGCTGAAGACAAGCAGAAAGGAACAGGATGGGACAGAGTTTAACTAAAATTGTACATCAGGGAATCGGTTTGTGACAGGAAATTGCGGGAAAGAGTAAATTATGTTTTTTTTTGGAATGGATAATGTCTCTTCAGTAAGGTAGACTGACTTTTGACAGAAAGATAAAAGAAATTTAGAAACCAGAGAGATGTGGTTACAGGGTGAACAAAAGGTTGACAGGAATATTCAGTGGATCACAACCTTGCAGAAACTCAGGCAAAATGGGTAACGCAAACAATAATGGGTAAGAAAGGCATTACAGAGAAAGCATTTGGTCTCAGATCATGAAGTAGAGTCAGTCTGAAAGTAAATTCTGGCTACTACTTGCCAAGGACACAAGCAGCAGAACAGTTTTAGCCACCAAACAGCATTCCCTTGCTCATCACTGCATTACACAGGAACTCATTGGAATTTTTAAACAAACACATTGTGATAATTCTGGGAAACTTCAATATTCACGTATTCTGGGACAGTCACACTGACAACAGTGATACTAGAAGAGGGGTTCAGATATTTTTTCCGGTATTTTTGATTAACAAATTGTGCAACTGGTTGGGGACAAAACTATCTCAGAGCGACCGTTGTGTGATAAAACTTAGTGAATGAAGAATGTCACCTGGAGAGATCACTCAACAAAAGAACATTCCATTGAAACAGACAAAAACTCAGCAAGAAATTCCCACCGGTCCCTCACTCAGGACAAAATATATCATATTAGATTATGAGGCTTAGACAATCACCACAAAGTAATAAAAATCCTGAAGTGAGATAGTGTTTTAGGAGTAAGTGTTAAAGGGATTGCAAAGGGTCTGCTAGCAGGGGGAGGGCAGTGGGAAGGGGAATGAGTGTCAGGGTTTAATGACACAATAGGCACAGGGAGAGGTGAAGTTGCTGGAGGTGGTGAGGGAGTTACAGAGAGTGGTCAGGGTCTGAACGGTGTTACAAAGCCAGAACGGATTGCTGCAGCTGGAGGGGTTTGCAGAGGTAGGGAGGGGCATATGTATTTTTATTTATACATTCATGGGAGGTGGGTGTCACTGCTAATTACCCAGAGGACAGCTCAGAGTTAGCCATATTGCAATGGGTCTGGAGCCACATTTTAGTCAGGCCAGGATAGAATGTCAGATGTTCTACACAAAAGGAGGTCAGTGAACCAGATGAGTTCTTCCTCCTGATCAACAATGCTTTTATAGTGGCCTGACCAATGTCTTGTACAGATACAACACGACGTCCCAACTCCTACTCTTAATGCTCTGCCCAATAAAGGAAACCATCCCAAACGCCTGCTTCACCAGCCTGTCTACCTGTGACACCACATTCAAAGAACCGTGTACCTGGGTCACTGACTGATAACACTACCCAGAGCCCGAACATTAACTGTACAAGTTCCACGCTGGTTTGTTTCACCAAATGGAACATTTCACATTTATCTAATTAAACTCCATCTGCTATTCTTCAGCCCACTATCCCAGCAGTAATGTCCATCCTGTTGTAGCACAGATAACCTTCTTCACTGTCCACTTTACAACCAATGTCACCCAAAAAAACTGACTTAACTTATTTAACAATGTTCCCATCCAAACCATTTAACCAAATGACAAACAGCAGGGGACCCACTACACCGCTAGTCACATGCCTCCAGTCAGAAAAACAACATGTCCCCCATCACCCTCGGTATCCTACCATCAAGTCCAATTATCTGTCCAGTTGACTTGCTCCTCAGGAATGCGATAACCTTTTAAACTGATCTGAGCTTATTACCCAGTTTACCATACGACACGTAGGACACAGAACAGTACAGAACAAGACACTTCGGCCATGATGATATGCCAATCTTTTATCCGACCGGAAGATATTTTTAAAAATGACAGATAGAGTTTAATTCAGATAAATGCGAGGTGCTGCATTTGGGAAATCAAATCATGGCAGGACTTATACACTTAATGGTAAGGTGCCAGGGAGTGTTGCTGAACCAAGAGACCTTGGGGTGGAGGTCTATAGCACCTTGAAAGTGGAGTCGCAGGTAGATAGGATAGTGAAGGTGGTGTTTGGCATGCTTTCATATATTGGTCAGAGTATTGAGTACAGGAGTTGGGAGGTCATGTTGTGACTGTACAGGACATTGGTTAGGCCACTGTTGGAATACTGCGTGCAATTATGGTCTCCTTAGTATCGGAAAGATATTGGGAAACTTGAAAGGGTTCAGAAAAGATTTACAAGGATGTTGCCAGAGTTGGAGGATTTGAGCTGTAGGGAGAGGCTGAACAGGCTGGAGGTGTTTACCTTGGAGGGTCGGAGGCTGAGTGGTGACCTTATAGAGGTTTACAAAATTATGAGGGGCATGGTGAGGGTAAATAGGCACAGTCTTTTCCCTGGGATCGGGGAGCCCAGAACTAGAGGGCAAAGGTTTAGGGTGAGAGGGGAAATATATAAAAGAGACCTCAGGGGCAACTTGTTCACGCAGAGGGTGGTATGGAATGAGCTGCCAGAGGAAGTGGTGGAGGCTGGTACAATTGCAACATTTAAGAAATATTTGGATGGGTACATGAATAGGAGGTTTGGAGGGATATGGGCCGGGTGCTGGCAGGTGAGACGAGACTGGGTTGGGATATCTGATCGGCATGGACAGGTTGGACCGAAGTGTCTGTTTCCATGCTGTACATCTCTCTGACTCTAAACCTCCATATCATTAATTTTATTATCATATATGTGCCTACCCAGAGGTATATTAAATGTCCCTAATGCATCTAATTCTACTGCCCACCTCTGGCAGTACATTCTACTCATCCACCACTCTGTATGTAACGATCCTACCTCTGAAATCTCCCCTTAACCATCCGCTAATCACCCGAAAATTATACCTCCTTGTCATAGCAATTTATATGAGGGTGAAAAAAAATCTCTATATTCACTCTATCTATGACTGTCATCACCTTGTTCACCTCTGCCAAGTCACCCCTCACCCCTCTTCACTCCAATGAGAAAAGCCTTAGCTCCCTCAACCTTTCTTTATAAGACATGCTCTCCAGGACAGGCAGCATCCTGGTATATCTCCTCTTTACCCTCTCTCAAGTTTCCACATTCTTCCTGTAATGAAGGGACCAGATCTGAACACAATATTCCAAGTGGGGTCTAACCAGGGCTGTATAGAGTTGCAGCATAACCTCACCGCTTTAAAACTCAATCCTCAAACTAATGAAATCCCACACAATATATTCCTTCTTAACAAGCCTATCAGCATGAGTGGCAGCTTTGAGGGATCTATGGACTTGGAACTCAAAATCCCTCTGTTCCTCCACACTGCCAAAGATCCTGCCTTCAACCCTGTATTCTGCATTCAAATTCAATTTTCAAAATGAATGATTTCACACTTTTCCAGATTGAACTTTATCTGCCGTTTCTCAGCCCAGCTCTGCATCCTGTCAATGTCCCGTTGCAGCCTACAACAGCCCTCCACACTGTCAGCCACTCCACCAAACTTCGTGTCATTGGGAAACTTACTAACCCACTCTTCCACTCACACATCCAAGTCATTCATAAACTCACAAAAAACAGAGGTTCTGTCACCTCTCCCTGCAGAAAACCACTGGTCACTGAGCTCCAGGATGAATTGTTTCTATCTACCATCACCCTCTGTCTTCTGTGGGCCAGTATTCCTGTATCCAGACAGACAGGTTTCCCTGTATCCTATGTCTCCGTACTTTCTGAATGAGCCATAAAGGTGTTTTGACACATTCTCAAAAGATTCAATAAGATTTAGAAGGCATGACCTGCCCCTTACAAAGCCATGCTGACTATCTCTAATCAAACTATGGTTTTCCAAGAAATAATAAATCCTGTCTCCCAGAGTCCTCTCCAATAGTCTGCACACCACAGACATAAAACGGACAGGTGTGCAATTCCGAGGATTATCCCTATTCCCTTTCCTGAACAAGGGAATAAGATTTTCCAGTATCCAATCATCTGGTCCGACTCCAGTGGACAGTGAGGGTGCAAAGGTCATCACCAGGTGCGCAGCAATCCATTCCCTCGCTTCGTGCAGTAACTTTGGACGCATCCAGTCTGGTTCAGCGTCTTATCGATCCTTATCTTTTACAGAATTCTCAGCACATCCTCCTCCTTAACATCCACCTGTTCACATACATCAGCCTGTTTCACGCTGTCCTCACAAACAACAAGACCCTTCTCAGCAGTGAATACTGAGACATAGTATTCATTAAGGACCTCCCCTATCTCCTTTGACTCCAGACACAAGTTCCTTCCACTATCCCAGAGTGGCCTTATTCTCACTCTGACCATCCTCTTGTTCCTCACATCAGTGGAGAATGCCTCACAATTTTCCTTAATCCTTCCCAACAAAACTTTTTCATGCACCCTTCTAGTTGCCCTAAGTCCATTCCTCGGGTCCTTCCTGGTACCTTCAGAGAATCCCTACAGTGTGGAAACGGGCCATTTGACCCAATAACTCCATATCAACCCTCCAAACAGTATCCAACCCAGCCCCATTCCCCCACCCTATTACTGTCCATTTGCCCTGACTAATGCGCCAAACCTACCCATCCGTGGACACTATAGGTAAATTAGCATGGCTGAGTCACCTAATCTGCACATCTTTGGGCTGTGGGTGGGAAACCGGAGCACCTGGAGGAAACCCACAGAGAGACTGTGCAAACTCCCCACAGACAGGCACCTGAGGCTGTAATCGAAATGGAGTCCGTGGTGCTGTGAAGTCGCAGTGCTAACCACTGAGACACCGTGCCATCCAATGTAACTCTCTGGAGCCCTGTCTGATCCTTGCTTCCTCAACCTTCAGTAAGCTTCTTTCTTCCTCTTGACTAGATGCTAAAGTCCATGTGGACAACATTGACTGCTCTGCCTTTATCTATCTCTTGGCCACCTCCTCGAAGAGTCAATCCGGTTTGGGAAACGTGGTTTTCCACTCACAAAGCCATGCTGACCATCTCGAATCAGCCTTTGCCTTTGTAAATATACACAGCTCCTTTCTCTCAGAATCTCCTCCAACAACTTCCCCATCACTGGGCTCACTGGGCTGTAATTTCCTGGCTTTTCCCTGCAGTCCTTCAGTGATGGAACAGCATTAGCTGCCCTCCAGTCTTCCGACACCTCCCTGTGTCTGTTGATAATATAAATATCTCTGTTAAGGACACTGCAATCTCTTCCCTAGCTTCCCACAATATTCTAGTATCGACCCAATGAGCTACTGAGGATTGATCTACCTTTATTTGTTTTAAGATTCCAGCACTTTCTCTTCTCTGGTGAGGATTCTTTCCAAGACATCGCTATTTATTTCCCCAAGTTCCCGAGCTTCCATGTCTTTCTCCACAGTAAATACTGACAAGGCTATTTTGTTTAATATCTCACCCATCTCCTCTGGTTCAACACATGGGTGACCTTATTGATCTTTAAGGGACCCTATTCTCTACTAAGTTACTCTTTAGCCCTGACTGAAACTTGCACAAAGGCTTTTCATAATTCAAATACTTGATATCCCCTCTCCCACGACACCCCGCCTACACCCTTACAATTCTGCCATTTATATTCACACCAACAAATTAAATCCAACAGGCTCAGAAACAAATTCTCTTTTATCAAATGTGTTTCTAAGTGGCCAGTTATTGTATATTGACATATCCTTTCTCACAATGTCAGTATGGTCCCGACTTACTGACAGGGTAAGTCTATTTGGTTTCAGACGGGCAGCAGAAAGGGTTGTGGGAGTTCTTGTGTATCAATCTGAAAAAGGTAGCTCACAGGGTCAGCAGGTAGTAGAGAAGGCAAATCAAATGCTGGCATTTATTACAGAGCGAATGGAGTCTAAAAAAGGGAGGTTTTGCTAAAACGATGCAAGGTTCAATATTATGAACAGTGTGAGTGCCTGAAGGAAAGATATTGTCACATTGGAGGCAGGTCAGAGAAGGCTCACTCGGCTGATCCTGGGAATGGAGGGATTTTCCAATGAGAAGAGGTGGAGTAGGTTGAGGTTGAACCCATTGAAGTTTAGATAATGAGAGAGAAATGGAATGAACCATCCATTCTGAGGGGCTCTGATCGGGCAGATACTGGGAAGTTAGAAAACTGAACAGCACAGCACAGCAACAGGCCCTTCGGCCTACCATGTCTATGCTGTCCATGATGCTATTCTAACTCATACAATCTGCCTGCACATGGTCCATATCCCTCTATTCTCTTCCCGTTCATGTTTCTGTTGAAATCCCACTTCAAAACTTTACTCACATTTCTCTTTCTATGACCTCGCTTGGCAACTTCTACTCTCTGCAAAAAAAAAACTTGCCTCACACATCTCGTTTAAATTTTCTCTTTCTCACCTTAAACCTCTACACTCTAGTATTTGAAACTTTCACATTGGAAAAGAGATGCTGACTATCTACATTATCTATCCCTGTCCTAATGTTATATCCCTGTACCTGGACACCTGTCAGCCTCTGAAACCCTCACAAAGCAATTCAACTTTGTTAAATTTCCTCTTAACACCTAACACACACTTAAAAACCCTAACACAGGCAACGTGCTGATAAACCCCTTTTGCACCCTCTCCAAAGCCTCCCCATCCTCCCTATTGTGTGGAGATGAGAACTGCACACAGTTCTCCAAATGTGGTCAAACAAACGTTTTATACAATTACAGCATCAGATGCAAACCATTACACCCAATGTTGTGACTGATGAAGGTCAGTGCTCTATTTGCTTTGTTTCCCATCTGAAACACTTCTGTTGCCATTTTCAGGGAGTTACTGACTTGCACCAAGATCCTTCTGTATATCAATATCCCTCAGGATGAGAACTTTATTCCTGAATTTGACATCATCTCACACTTGTCCAGACTAAACCCAATTTGCCATTTCTGTCTATCTCTCCGACTGTTCTGTAACCTCCTGCAGATGTTACTGAATCAGGGAAACAAGGGTTTTGTGGAAAAGGCAGGAAAGTAGAGTTGGACAGTATCAGATCAGCCATGATCTGACTGAAGGGCACAGTATACTCAATGGACCAAATGGCCTCATTCCCCTCCTACATCTCATGGTCTGAGCACAAACTCAATATGCCCTGCATAATATTATGGGTTTCTGCTCACAAAACTCCTTTATAATGGGATTATTGGATATTTATTCGTGCACAGCACTTGATCTACTACTATGATATGATGTTATAGAAAACCATCTCACATACAATCCAGGATTCTATCCGTTACAGCACTGATACTCACTGCTGTATCAGTCGGCATGGAGATCACACCACTGTCACACACAGGTACTGTACTGTTCTTGCTACAAGTACATTCAGTGTCCTGACTGTAACCGTATTGACATTCCCATCACTGGTTGGTGCCTACAATAGAATTCCTGCTAACATTGCTGCTGCTTGCTTATTCTCAGCTCCACTTTTCATATTCAGATCCACATGACTGTCTCATTAATACATTAACCTCATCCTTCCTTCACATCTTGTTGGCATTTTGCTGAATCTGCCTATTGGGACTAGATTGGGTTGGGATATCTGCACAGCATGGATGGGTTGGACCGAAGGGCTGGTTTCCATGTTATAGTACATCTCTCTGACTCCATGACTCTATCGCAACAAACCTTCAGTATTCACTCCCAGCGATGGTCATTCTGCAGCTAAATCTCCGGAATGACAGTTCCATCACATCTGTTCACTGTCTTCCCATCTGCCTTATGGCGAATGCAGGGAGTCATTCCTCAGTAGTGGGGGGTTGAACAGATTGGTAGAGGTTACAGAGACAGGGAGGCTTACAGGGACTCAAGGATGTTAGAGTTAAACAGAGTTACATCTGTTCAAGAATGTCAGTGGGACAAAGGGGTTTGGGGATTGGAGGAATTTACAGAGATACAGGGAGCTGGATTAGATTCTGGAGATAGGTATAGAGATGGAGAAAGGAAGAAGTAGGCAGACTGAGAGGCACAGACAGGGGGCTGTTTCATCTCGGAGAGTAATGTGTATACTAACAGAGATATGGAAGGTTGTCGTGACTGAAGACATTTACAGATATAAGAAGGCATCTAGGCTCTGGAGGCTACAGAGATTGGAAGGCAATGGAGAATGCCAGGTTACTGGGTTGGAGACAGTTACACAAATGGGGAGGGTTGTACAAACTGAAGGAGGTTCCTGTGGTCGCGAGGGGTATGGTGTCGGGAATGAGGAAGGAAATTAACAAGATAAAGATCAAAGAATTAGAGAAGGACAAGGAGATTACATTTTTTTCGCAGCTAAGGAAGTGTTGTAGGAGCTGGAGAAGATTACATAGGTAGGGACCGTTGGAGAGGTTAAAGATAAATACGTTGACATGGAGGATGGTGTTGTTGGAAAGAGCTTACAGGGATAGACAGGGCTATCTGGGTTTTCAGCGATGAAAGAATTTAATATCTACTGCAGAAGTTTAGGAATTAAGGTGTTGTGGGAGATCCAAGATGGCGGCGACTCAGCAAGTCTGAGTTTACAGTGCTCTTCCCAAAACCTGGGTAAAGTGAGTTACTCACCCCCACCACACTTACCAAACCACCCAAAAAAATTTCTAACCTTAATTAGCTGCTCACTATTATATTTAAGCAGTTTAATATTAAGTGGATAATGAGTAAACCAAAGGGATCCCGCAGCTCTCAGAAAACAAAGACCCCTCCCCCACCCTCCTCTCCTCCTCCGGCTGCAGCTGATGTAAAAACAGGCCTTGAAGAGATGATTGCCAGGCTGGAAACAACACTCGTCAATTTCATCGCAGAATCCAGACAGAGATGGAATGCATTCGAAGAAAAGCTACAAAAGCACAGCCAGGCTCTCGAGGAATTACAGGGCCGAGTGGAGGGGGCGGAGCTAAAGGCCACGACCTCCGAGGCTGCAGCACAAACAGCTGCAGAACAGGTGCGAGCTCTGGGGCAGAGAGTCCGGGCCTTTGAAATCTACATGGATGACCTGGATAATAGAAATCGGAGAAAGAATATCCGTCTTCTGGGCCTCCCTGAACAAGAAGGGAAAGGACAGTTAGCAGTATTTCTGGAGCGATGGCTGCCCCAGCTTTTAAACCTGGGGGCTGAAACTGACCGGGTAAGGGTGGAGTGGGCCTACCGGGTCGCTGTACGCGGATCTGGCCCAAACCAGCGCCCACGCCCGGTCCTGTTCCAGCTGCAGAGTTATAGGGAGAGGCAGATACTCCTGGACGCCTCCAGAAAGCTTGGAAAGGATCCTAAAGCTATGATTCATGAAGGATCCAAGATTATGTTATTTCAGGACTTCTCCCCGGCTTTGGCACGAAGGAGGAAGGCGTTTGATGAGGTAAAGAAATGTCTACGGAACTTAAATATTCAATACACCTTACGCTACCCAGCGACGTTATGCTTTAACCACGAAGGATCCGAGTATAATTTTAGATCATCGGAAGAGGCCAAGAAACTTTTAGACTCGTTTAAATAAATCGTAAGAGACAATTTATGTTGGCTTGCCTCTTCCACAATCCGTGGAGAGAAGTGGATACTTTACTCTTGCTTCTGGGAGCAGGGTTGTCTTCCCTTGCTATTTTATGTTATTATACTTAACTGTAATTTGTTGGAGTTGTAATTTTATAGTTATGGGTGTTTGTATGTGGCATTGATGCTATCAGATATACTCAGGTATGGGTGGGGAGGGGTGGGGGTGGGGCGCTCACTGTTAACTCTAGCTCGGTATTATATCTAAATCCTATTAAGGAGCGCCCGGGTCAAGGGTGGGACACTGTTTGGGAGAGGATATGGTCGACCTTTAGAAAGGAAGTAAGGCCCCCTGAGAATAAGGGGGAGGATCTCCATTCAAACATGTTTTTTTTTGTTCTTATTGTTTGGAAATAGTTTCCTTTTTATTATACTGTTATGAGTGTATTAGAGAACTTTTTTCTTGTTTGAAGGATGTAAGTGACTCAACTATACACTCTGGATAATTGTGGATTAGATTAGTAGTTAACTGAGTTTCATTGTTTTTCTTTCTTCTTTAGTATCATTCCTTTGAATTTTGATGATTATATATTTAAGATCTATTTTTATATTAATGTTTGTGCTTGAAAGTTCTGTTTATTTTTGTAAATTTGTCAAAATATTAAATTTCTAATAAAAATATCTTTTTAAAAAAAGAAGTAATCTAAGATGGGACTGCGATATCACAGGGATTACAGAACAGCAGCTGAGGGAGGGACAGGACAGGCAGCTCAATGCCCCAGGGGACAGATGCTGCAGGAAGGACAGAAGGAGAGCTGAGAGAGGAGGAGAGCTGCTGGTTCTGATTGGGGTGAAACATCACAGCAGGGACTGAGAGAGGAGATTCCTGCGGGACCGCCCAGTGACGCTGTGTTCATGGAATTCATCAGTAACAATGGGGCTTCCCTTTCCTCTGATTGTTCTACAGACCCCGAGAGCCCTGCCCTCCTGCACCATGACCTTCTCAACATGGCGGCCCTGAGGCCCGCGCTCCCTCTTCCCTCAAACAAATGGCGGCCGTGACCCTGAGCCGCTTCCCCGATCAGAGACCGCCACCTCCTTCCCCGGGCCTGGAGGGGCTTTTTCGGGTTTTTTTTACCTCTATCCGGGACTTGTGAATTCTCTCCGCTCCTTTCTCCCAGCGAGGCTCCCACACACCGGCTCTGAGCGCCGCTCTCTGAAGCCGATCGCAGCCGCTGCCGGAGAAAGCAGCTCCATGTCTATCTCTCTCCCTGTCCTGATCAATGTGACACTGCGCATGCTCCACGTAGGAACCAAACTGCGCATGCGTCTGTTGTTAACGGAGAGTAGATAGTGAATATTCATAAATGGGGTAAAGAATGAGGTCTGCAGATGCTGGAGATCAGAGCTGAAAATGTGTTGCTGGTTAAAGCACAGCAGGTCAGGCAGCATCCAAGGAACAGGAAATTCGACGTTTCGGGCATAAGCCCTTCATCAGGAATGCATAAATGCATAGGATCATGCGGATCATTAGCTGTCCAGAGTTGAGGGGGTTGGCTTAACAGAGACGGAGTAGATTGTGATTATATTCATTGGAATTCAGAAGAATGGAAACGTATAAAATAATGAATGAAATGGATAAAATAGAAGTAGAGAGGATGTTTCCACTTGCAGGTGAATCTAGGACAAGAGGGCATCACCTCAAGATTAGAGGCAGCAAATTTAGGACTGAATTGAGAAGGAACTTCTGAACCTCAATAGAATTCATTGCCCAGGGAAGTAGTTGATGCTAGTTCAGTAAACGTTTTTAAAGCTAAGGTTGCTTTTTCTTTTAAAAAAAAGAAATACGGTGAGAACTTGGGTAAATGGTTCTGTGTCCACGAAATGATCAGCCATGATCTTATTGAATGGCAGAGCAAGCTCAAAGGGCAGGATGGCCTTCTCCTGTACCTAGTTCTTATGTTATACATTCCTCCCTCACTCGTGACTTGGAGGTGCTGGTGTTGGATTGGGATGGACAAAATTAAAATTCACAGAACACCAGGTTATAGTCCAACAGGTTTATTTGGAAGCACTAGCGCTGCTGCTGCTCCATCAGGTGGTTGTGTGTTTTTAACTTTGTCCCTCACTCTTGTAACTTATGAACAGCAACAAAAGCCAGGAAGCAGTGCGCATGCTCCAGCCAACAATAGTCCCAGGATGATTGATGTCAACAGCAGACCAATGAAAAGACAGGGGCGGGGCTGGAGGACCTGGTCCTCCGACCAATCAGAGTGAATGAGAGGCGGGACTTGACTATACCACGTGATCATCCTCGCGGACAGCGCGGTTGTGCGGGCGGAGAGCTGTCGGTAAGAAAAGAAATAAACAGCAGCAAGCGGGAGGGAAATGATGTTGGTCTGGGCTGAGAGGGTTTACCAACATTTGGTGCACATCAGAAAAGACAGATTTGAAACTTAGTCTCGTTTTTGCAGTAAACCGGAAAATGCCTCATTTCGCGATTGACTCGAGTCAGTGCCGCCATCTTTATTTGGGGCAACGATTCACTGGACACGTGCAGCCGCCATCTTTGTAGGGGGCAAAGTTCAGAGGGGAGTATGTGCAGCTCTCCCTGACAGAGTCATGGGGCAGGATTTACACAGAGCACATTCAGAGATTGATAGATTCTTGTTGTCTCGAAGAATTAAGGGCTACGGGGAGAATGCAGGTAAGTGGAGTTGAAATGTCCATCAGCCATGATTGAATGGCGGAGTGGACTCGATGGGCCAAATGGCCTTATTTCCATTCTATGTTCTTATACAAACCCAGGGAAATGGATTTTTGTTTTTCGGTGGAATTGTTCCGTCATTCATTTAAATGATTTGGATGTGAATAGAGGCGGTAGAGTTAGTAAGATTGCTGGTGACACCAAAATTGTTGGTATTGTGGTCAGTGATAAAGGTTGTCTCAGAATACAATGGGATATTGATCAGATGGACCAATGGGCTGGGGAGTGGCAGATAGGGTTTAATTTAGATAAATGTGAGGTGCTGCATTTTAGAAAAGCAAATCAGAGCAGGACTCACACTGAATTGTAAGGTCTTGGAGAGTCTTGCTGAACAAAGAGACTTTTGAAAGTAGAGTCACAGGATAGTGAAGGCGGCATTTGGTATGCTTCCCTTTATTAGTCAGAGCGCTGACTAAGGGAGCTGGACAGGACATTGGTTAGGCCACTATTGGAATATTGTGTGCAATTCTGGTCTCCCTCTTATCAGAAGGAGGCACTGAAACTTGAAAGGTTTGAGAATTGATTTTCAAGGATGTTGCCAGGGTTGGAGGATTTGAGTTGCAGGGAGAGGCATAATAGGCTGGGGACATTTTTCCTTGGAGTGTCATAGGCTGAGGTGTAATTTTGAAGAGATTTATATAATCGTGAGGGGCATGGATAGCGTAAATAGACAAGGTGTTTACCCTGGGGTGGTGAAGCCCAGAACTAGAGGATATAGGTTTATGGTATGAGGGGAAAATTCAACAGGAGCCTAAAGGGCAACAAAAGTTGTAACATTTCAAAGGCACTTGAATAGGAAGGGTTCAGAGGGATGCCGGCCAAGTGCTGGCAAATGGGAATAGATGAGGTTAGAATATCTGGTTGGCATAGGCTGGTTGGACTGAAGAGTCTGTTTTGGTGCTCGACATCTCTGACTGTGGGATCATAAAAGTGAACACTGCTCTGATTCGCCTCTGAGCTCCTTGATGTCCACTTGTTCATTATCTAGCTTCCTCAGTCTGAGTGTATTTTTGCTTTGTTTAGTAATTTACTATTACATTCACAGACCTTTCTGTAAATGAATTGTCCACTGCTGCCCGGCTCCTGGCCATATTAGAGGAGGTAGTACTGGATGTCTTAAATCGTAGCAAGGTGGATAAATCTCTGGGACCTGTTAAGGTGTATCCCAGACATTTGTGGAAAGCTAGGAAAGTGATGGCAGTGCCCCTCCCTGAGATATTTATATTGTCATTGGTGACAGGTGAGGTGCTGGAAGACCTGAGCCATTATTTAAAAAGGTGGTAAGGAAAGGCCAGGGAACAAGAGAACAGTGAGCCTGAAGTCTGTGGCAGGCAAGTTGTTGGAATGGATTCTGAGGGACAGGATTTACATATATTTGAAAAGACGAGGAATGATTAGGGATAGTTAACGCGGCTTTGTGTGTGGGAAATTTTTTCTGTCTAACTTGATTGAGTTTTTTTTTGAAGATGTGGCAAAGATGATTGATGAAGGCAGACTGTGGACTTTGCCTATATGGACACTGAATGATGTTCCCCAAAGCAGACTAGTTAGCAAGGTTAGATAACATGGAATGTTGGGAGAACTAGCCATTTGGATAAAAAAACTGGCTTGAAGGTAGGAGGCAGAGGGTGGTGAAAGAGGGTTGCTTTGTGGACTGGAGGCCTGTGAGCAGCAGTGTGCTGCTGAAATGGATATTGGGTTTACAGAAGACACCAAAATTGGAGGTGTGTGTGGACAATGAAGAAAATTAGTTCAGAATGCAACAGTATCTTGACCAGATGGGCCATTGGGGCGAGGAATGGCAGACTGGGTTCAATTTAGACAAATGTAAGCTGTTAGATTTTGGAAAGGCAAATCAGAGCAGGACTTATACACTTAATGGTAAAGTCCTTGGGAATGTTGCTGAACAGAGAGACCATGGAGTGCAGGTTCATTGCTCCTTGAAAGTAGAGTCGCAGGCAGGCAGGGTAGTGAAGGTAGTGTTTCGTATATTTATATTTATTGGTCAATGCATTGAGGACAGAAGCTGGGACGTCAAATTGTGGCTGGACAGGGCATTGATGAAGCCATTTCAGGAATTATGTTTTAAGTTCGAAATCCCCTGTTCTGGGAAGGATGTTGTGAATCTTGAAAGAGTTCAGACAAGATTTACAATGACTTTGCTAGGGTTGGAGGATTTGGGCTACAGGGAGGGGCTGAATAGGCCAGGGTTAATTTCCCTGAAGAATCAAAGACTGAAAGGTGACTTCATGGAGATTTATAAAATCATGAGGGACATGTATAGGTGAACAGCCAGGGTCTTTTTCCCCCAGGTTAGGTGGGTTCAAAACAAAATCGCATGTGCTTAAGTTGAGAAGGCAAAGATTTAAAACGGATCCAAGGGGCAAAGTTTTCAAGCTGTGTGTGGTGTGTGTGTGGACTGAGCTGCCAGATGATGTAGTGGAGGCTGATACAATTACAACATTTGAAAGGCATCCGATTGGGTACATGAATAGGAAGGGTTTCCAGTGCTACGGACCAATAGCTGGCAAATGGGGCTCCATTTGCTGAGGATTGCTAGTTGGCATGGACAAATTGGACCAAAGATCTGTTTCTGTGCTGTACATCTCTATGACACTTTGTTCCTCTTTTGTGGAGAGCTAGCAGAAGCACAGATAATTGTCCTTGGATCTGAGAAGGTTAAGCAGTGATCTTGACCAAGTGCAGATTTGTTTCTGGGATATTTTAATTTGCAGAGAGAGGGAAATTGTTAACAATGTCACAATTTTAGTGACTATTTTCAGGTAATTGGTAAATAATATGTGAACATTATTTTATTCAGTAAGTTCTGAGCATCTGGAACAGTCTGAATGGCAGCTGGACACACACTCAGCAGTTATTCATAAACAGATTTGGAATTTTACTTTTTAAGGGAAGATTTGGGGGGTTTGGGGCAAATGGGAAGGGAATTGGGACAGATTTGCAGCATCTCCCGAGGGAGAGAGTACAGCCCAAATGGGCTGAATAGCCCCCAGCCCCTGTGCTCTGTGATACTGCCCATTGACTGTGAATGTTGAAGCTCATTCGAGGGCAGAGAGAGGGAGGATCCCACCACTCCCCTCACAATGGGCCCTGAATGCTTGATGTCAGCACAGCCCAATAGGGGGCAGAGGGCAGTACTGGAGGACCAGGTCGTACCAGTTTGTCCTCCAACCAATCTGAGTGAATGAGGGCATCCTCAAGGCTGGAACTAAAGAAAGGCACATATTGCAGAGATTTGAGAAACTGGAGGACATGAGATAGGGAGCGTTCTGTGGCTGGTGAGGAATTATATAAATAAGGAAGAGTTGTGAAGCTGGATGAGGTGACAGTGATCAGGAGATTTGTGAATGGCGGAATTTAGAGTTAGTGAGGATTAGTCATAATGTTATACAGCAAGGAAACAGGCCCTGTGATCCAACCAGTCCATGCCAAACATAATTCCAAACTGAACTAATTGTATCTGCCTCCGCTTAGTCCACATCCATCCAAATATTTCCTATTTATGTACGTATCTGAATATCTTTTAAATATTGTAATTGTATTCACAGCTACCACTTTCTCTGGAAGTTCATTCCACACAGGCTCGTGTGTAATAGTGACAGGCAGCTGGAAGCTCGGGGTCTGTTTTTGCAGCAGAACGTAGATCATCAGTCGCCATTTCCGCCACCTCCACTGAGATGCTGCCAGACACAGGTTCCTGTCCTCTCCATTAACAGCTATGCACCCTCCCAGCCAGGTCATATTCCACTCCTTTGTCTTTCCAAATGTTCCAGTCTCTCTCTGGGTCCTGTCCCTGCCCATTATTTACTCTTTAACCCCTATCCCCTGCAGTACAAAGATCTGCAGGTTAGTTGAATTGGCCAAGCTAAATTTCCCATAATGCTCAGGGATGTGTAGGTGAGGTGCATTAGTCAGGAGGAATATACAGTAATAGGATAGGGGAATGGGTCTGGGTGGGATACCATTCAGAGGGACGCTGGGACTTTTTGGGCCGAATGGCCTGTTTCCACACTCAGGATTCTAATTTTCCCAGCTCCCATCGGTTCTGAGGAAGGGCCACTGGACAGATTCCTGTTCCCAGATGCTGCCAGACCTGCTGAGCTTTCCCAGCACCTCCTGCTTGTTGTTCCTGATTGACACCATCCATCCACCTTCCGGGTTTGATTCAGGCAGGGGGAGGATCCCACCACTGACCTCACAATGGGGTCCAGCTGATTGGTGGCAGCTTCGGACCAATAGGAAAAGGAGGTGGGACTGGTGGACGAAGTGGAACCAGCTGGTCATCCAAACAATGGGAGTGAATGAGGGGCGTGGCCAGTGGGATGACACGTCACCAGTAACTCCGCCTGTGCAGTGTCACGTGACTCGGCTGTTGGTGAATGTGGGAGAGGCAAACAGGGAAGGGGAGAGTGGCCTCGGAGACAGGGAGATAATGAGTCACTTTAGACTGGGAAGTTTTAATTACACTCTGTACGGGTCGTTAGTCTGAATTAAAAACTCTTAATCCCGCGTTTGCAGCAGATGGGAAAATGGCTGCAGCTCTCAGGCGGTGATAGGTCCTGGGACATGGGCTCCATCTTTCTTGGGGGCAAGATACAGTGAGGGGCATTGACATGTCCTCTTTCTGGGATGGGGGAGGGGGAGGGGGATGGGGGGCATGTGATTTTAGGAGAGGCATTTACACATCAAGCACAAACCAAGAGAAAGGTATGTCTTTATATTCTGTTTTGTTTTGTCAATTTATTTCATAGGATAGTAAATCAGAATAATTGAGGTTGGGATCTCAAAAGTAAGTTTTTACAGTCAATGGAGTCATCAGGATCTGGATATCATTGGCATTTAACTGTGGAAGGAGAAAGGTTTGTCTGTTCTGTTTGTGGGAAAATATCTCCAATGCTTTTGTTAAGCAGAAAGATGTACAAATTCGTGGTTGGAACACCCTTTGGGTGTGTGCTCTGTTCTGGGCCCTGCAGCTGAGGAAGGAGATATTGGCCTGAGAGGGAGCACAGATTTATCCAAATTGCACCTCGTCTCTTTGTAAGAACTCTCAGATTTAGACCCAATCACCCACTTCATGATGTTAACCTGTAAACTTCATATTTTCAATTACCTGCAAACTTCCCATTAAAACTCGTTTTAGACTCAAATTCCAGTACCTTTTCAGGTGGGATGTTTCAGCTTCTGACAACTGTCTGCTCATTCAGAAACTGCTGAGGTCCATGTTGACTCTGGGGTTACAAAGGGCTGAACTGAAAGATGAGATGCTGTCCCTGAGCTCCCATTGAGATACACTGGAACAGTACAGGAGGCTGAGGGCAGTGTAGGTGTGAGCAGACAATGAAAATGACAGGGCTGCACTGTGAGGGCTGCTTGGCTCAATGAGTGTTCTGGAGTTGGGTGTAAACAGAGTGAGGGGAGACGGGGAGAAGATGAAACTAAAACTCAGTTTTAGTTCAGGCCGTTCAGAAATTCACATGGTCCCATTGGGAACAGCCAGTTTGTAAGTGATACCTGCGGAGTATTTGTTAACAGTTTTTAATGTATTTTTCCTGAGGGCAGTTGAGAGTTACCCACATTGCTGTGGGTCTGGAGTCACATGTAGGCCAGACCAGGTGAGGATGACCGTTTCCTTCCCGACAGGACATGAGTGAACCAGTTGGGTTTTCTAACAATTGACAATAGTTTCATGGACATCATTCGCCTTTTCATTCTCGATTGTATTGGATTCCGATGCTGCCATCAGCTATGTTGGGATTCTAACCCTAATCCTCGGATCACTGTACATTTCAATCATCTGGCAGGAATACCATTAAGCCATTGCCTTCCTTTTTTAGCAATATTTAAAAGCAAGTTCCATCATTCTACGTGTACAATGTGAGATAAAATACTGCAACGTCCATGTGTCGGCCTCTCCAAAAGGTCAATCAACAGAAATTTGTTTGGGGTGAAATATTTCACTTTTTTGTGGAGGGGGGAGGTGGTTTATTAAACAAAAACAAATCCAAATAAAAATCTTATGCCACGGACATGTAATTTCTGAAGCCAGAGGGGGATTACAGAGACAGGGAGGGTGGTGAAGCCGGAGGGGGATTACAGAGACAGGGAGAGTTGTGGGGCTGGAGGGGGATTACAGAGACAGGGAAGGTGGTGAAGCCGGAGGGGGATTATAGAGACAGGGAGGGTTGTGGGGACGGAGGGGGATTACAGAGACAGGGAGGGTGGTGGGGCCAGAGGGGGATTGTTGTCCAAACATCACTGTGGTGTACATGGACTGCAGCATTTCAGGGAGGCGGTTAACCACCACTTTCTCCCAGACAAGTAAAGGTGGCCAATAAATACTGGTCTGGGCAGCAAAGGCAACCCCCAGTGAATAAAACCAAGCAGTGACCTCTCTGAGCTGACTTGCTGTGAAGTTAAAAACCTCTCTGGAAATGGAGTGGGCAGAGAAGAGAAACAGTGACATTTCACAGCTGCCCTCAGAGAGACCTCCCCCTTGGAAGTACTCAGAGCCGGGGATCAGCTCAGTGAGTTTCAGTCTCTTCAAACATCAATCTTAGTCTGTTTTATTTTATTAAATCTACAATCATGAGTCAGGTGAGGATTTCTTTTTAATGTCTTACGGTCTCTTGATTGAAAGTTTAAGATATAAAACGTAAGCAATAAGTTATTCTCAGGCAGTATTTTTCGAGCAGTTAGACTGTGCCTTTGTCTTGGTCTGTAGGTTGTTAAGGCGGAGAGGTGGCCTACTGTTCCTGTCGGGTGCGGAAGATTAGGGAGAGTTTCAATGAACCTGATGATTTGTCTGCAAGAAGTGTGATTGCAAATCCTATTGGATCACATGGATTGGTGGAGGAGTGATTAAAGGCAGTGAGGAATTGACAGGAGCCCGGGAGTGTGATAGGCGGCAGTCTCAGGATACTGCAGATACAGTCAGGTAGGTGGGTTACCTCCAGAAAAGCTAGGAGGGGTAGGTAGGTACTGCAGGAGTCTCCTGTGGCTATCCCCATCTCAGACAAGTGTACTGTTTTGGAAAATGTAGGTGGTAATAGACTTTCAGGGGAAAGTAGCACTGACAGCCAAGTTACTGGTACTGAAACTGGCTTCTAACATAATGTGAGGTGTATCCAGTTCCATACGATCGATGGTGATAGGGGACTCTCTCGTCAGGGGCACAGTCTGCCGTTTCTGCAGCTGACAGTGAGAGATCAGAATGGGGTGGTGCTGCCCTGGTGCCAGTGTCAAGGATGTCTCTCTGAGGGAGCAGAACATTCTCAAAGGGGAAAATAACCAGTGGGAGGACATTGTACATTGGTACCAATGACATAGGAAGGGGAAAGCATGGGGTCCTGAGGAGCAGGGAGATTTGCTAGGGCCACTCGGGAGGCATTAAACCAGTGAGGGAGTCGGGGTAATCCTAAAGAGATAGTGAGAAAAGAGGTGAGTCTGAGGCTGGTACTGTTCACCAGATCAGACTGTCAAGGCAGGCAAGAGCAAGTCACAGAATGAGGTGGGACGGACCAGTTTCACTGCATTTATTTCAGTGCAAGAGACCTGACAGGTCAGGCAGGTGGGCTCAGGGTATGGTTTTGAACATGTGACTGGGATATTACAGCAATTACAGAGGCAGCACTCAGGGATGGATAGGACTAGCAGCTTAATGTTCCAGGGTATAGATGCTATAGCAAGGGGGCAACAGAGCAGGGAGAGAGGTGTTTTTGATTAGGGATAACATTATGGCTGGGCTTCGGGAGGATATTCCTGGGAGTACATCCAGGCAAGTTATTTGGGTGGTACTGAGAAATAAGAACGGGATGACCATCTTACTGGGATTGTATTATAGACTCTCTCCCAATAGTCAGCAGGGAATTGAGACACAATTTTACCGGCAGACCTCAGTTATCTGTAAAAATATAGTTGCAATGCTAAGGGGTTTTAACTTTACCAACATGGCCTCGGAGTGCTGTAGTGTTAAGGGCTTGGATGGAAATGTATTTGTTCAGTGTGTACGAGAACATTTCTGATTGAGTTTGTAGGATGTACCTACCAGAGAAGGAACAAAACCTGACCTGTTTTCTTTCCTCATTCACAGGATGAGGCTGTCACTGGCTCGGCCAGCATTTATTGCTGCGTTTACCCAGAGGGCAGTTAAGAATCAACCACGTTGCTATAGGTCTGGAGTCCCATGCAGACCAGACCAGGTAAGGATGGCATTTTCCTTCCCTAAAGGTCATGAGTGAACCACATGGGTTTTTCCAACAATTGACAATGGATTCCTTGTCGTCACTAGATTATTTTTTCCAGATATTTATTGAATTCACTTTCCAAAATCTGCCGTGATGGGATTCAAACCCAGGTCCCCAGAACGTTATCTGGGTCTCTGGATTAACTGTCTCGTGATAATTTCACTCCATCATCACTGCCTCTTAGGAAATGAGGCAGGGAGAGTGACTGAGGTATCAGTGGGGCAGCACATCAGCACCAAAGATCCCACAGTATTGTGGCTCAGTGGTTAGCGCTGCTTCCTCAGCAACAGAGACCTGGGTTTGATACCAGCCTCAGGCAACTGTCTCTGTTGGAGTTGGCACATTCTCCCCAGTGTTTGTGAGGGTTTCCTTCGGATATTCAAATTTACTCCTACAGTCCAAAGATGTGTAGGTTAGTTGGATGAACCATGTTAAATTTCCCATAGTGTCCAGATGCAGTATATGAGGTTTTGGGATGTGCAGGCAAATCTCTGCCTGATGTGAAAAGATCGTTTTGAGGTCCTGGACAGAGCTCAGTGAGGTGTGGCTGAACGTTTTACATTTCCCGTGGCGGTAAGGGAAGGTCAAAGGTGTGGAGCATGTGTTGGTGGGAGGGTGTGGACCTAACAAGGGAGGTGCAGAGGGAATGGTCTCTGTGGAACACAGATAGCGGTGGGGAGGGAAATATGTCTCTGGTGGGGTCTGACTTTAGGTAGCAGAAATAAGAGGTTAATGCGCTGTATCTGGAGATTAGTGGGGTGGAAGGTGAAGACCGCAGGGCTGTATTCTTTATTGTGGCTGGAGGTGTGGGGTAAAGGCGGAGGTGCGGGAAGTGGAGGGTATGTGTTGGAGGGCATTGTTGATCAAGTCGGAGGAAAGTTACGGTCCTTGAAGTAGGCCTTTCTGGGATGTCCTGGAATAGAATCCAAAGAGATTAAACAAATATATCACAGACAAAAGATTAACTGGACCAGAGAATAGGACCGCTTAAAGGTCAACAAGGCTGTCTATGGAATCACAGAGGGAGTGAAAGATATGCAAATGTTTCATGTCATTTTTACTGGAGAAGTATATGGAAGCTCGAGAGTTTGGAGAAATAAACAGTGATAACTTGAAAAGTGTCCATGTTACAGAGGAGGTGGGACTGGATGTCTTAAATCACATCAAGGTGGATAAAGCTCTGGAACCTGATCAGGTGTATCCTGGAACTTTCTGGAAATCTAGGGAAGTGATTGTTGGGCCTCTCCTGAGGTATTTGTATCGTTGATAGTGACAGGTGAGGTGCCATTATTTTAAAAAAGGTGGTAAGGAGGGGCCATGGAACAAGAGAACAGTGAGCCTGAAGTCAGGCAGGCAAGTTGTTCGAATGGACAGGATATCCATCTATTTGGAAAGGTAAGGAATGATCAGGGAGAGTCACTGTGGCTTTGTACATGCACAATTGTGTTTCACTAACTTGAGTGAGTGTTTTGAAGTGACAAAGAAAATTGATTAAGCCAGGCGGTGAATGTTGTTTATATGGACATTCAACAAGGTTCCACAAAGCAGACTGGTTAGCAGGGTTAGATCACATGGAATGCAGGGAGAGCAAGCCATTACAAAACTACCTTGAAGGTAGGAGACAGAGGATGATGATTGAGGGTTGCTTTGCGGACTGGAGGCCTGTGAGCAGCAGTGTGCTGCATGGATGGATATTGGGCCCTTAATTAAACGACTTGGATGTGAATATATGAGATATGGTCAGTAGGTTTACAGAAGACACCAAAATTGGAGGTGTAGTGGACAGTGAAGAAGGTTAGTTCAGAATACAACAGGATCTTGATCAGATGGGCCATTGGAGCAAGGAATTGCAGACTGAGTTCAAATTAGAAAATGTGAGCTGTTATATTTTGGAAAGGCAAATCAGGGCAGGACTTATGCATTTAATGGTAATGTCCTGGGGAACATTGCTGAACAATGGGACCTTGGAGAGCAGGTTCATAGTTCCCTGAAAGTAGAGTCACAGGTAGGCAGGGGAGTGAATGCAGCATTTGGTACGCTCCCCGTTATTGGTCAATGCATTGAATGCAGCTGTTGTGATGTCATATTGTGGCTGGACAGGACACTGATTAAGGCTCTTCTGGAATTCTGTTGTCAGTTCCAATCTCCCTGTTCTTGGAATAATGTTGAGAAACTTGAAAGGGTTCAGAAAACATTTGCAAGGACTTTCCTGGGGTTGGACGATTTGAGCTATTGGGAAAGGCTGAATAGGCTGGGACTATTTTCCCTGGAGATTTGGAGGCTGAGAGGTGATTTTATAAAGTCATGAAGGGCATGGATAAGGTGAGCAGTCAGGGACTTTTTCCCAAGTTTGGTGGGTCCAGAAATAGAGGGTACAGGCTTAAGGTGAGAGGGAAAAGATTTAAAAGGGATCTAAGGGGCATCTTATTCATGTTGAGGGCATTGCATATATGAAATGAACTGCCAGAGGAAGGGGTGGAGGCAAGTACAATTGCAGCATTTAAAAGGCGTCTGATTGGGTACATGAAGAGGTAGGATTTAGAGGGATAAGGGTGAACCACTGGCAAATGTGACTCCATTAACGCTCTCCGTTAATGGTCAATGCATTGAATACAGAAGCTGGGACGTCATATTGTGGCTGAACAGGACGTTGATTAAGCCACTTCTGGAATTCTGTTTTCAGTTTGAATTTCCCTGTTCTGGGAAGGATGTTGTGAAATTTGAAAAGGTTTGGACAAGATTTACAAAAACATTGCCAGGATTGGAGGATTTGGGCTACAGGGAGGGGCTGAAGGCTGGGGCTATTTTCTCTGGAGAGTCAAAGACTGAGAGGTGACTTCATGGAGATTTATAAAATCACGAGGGGTGTGAATAAGGTGAGCAGCCGGGGTCCTATTTCCTCAGGTTAGGTGGGTCCAAAACTAGAGCACATGGGTTTAAGTTGAGAGGGCAAAGATTTAAAAGGGATCTAAATGGCAATGTTTTCAAGCTGAGTGTGGTGTGTGTATGGGAAGGGCTATCAGATGAAATAGTGGAGGCTGATAAAATCACAACATTTAAATGGCTTCCAATTGGGTACATGAATAGGAAGGGTTTTTAATGGATACAGGCCAATAGATGGTAAATGGGAATCCATTAGTTTAGGATTCCTTGTTGGCCCGGACGAATTTGACTGAAGGTCTGTTTCTTTGACCTTAATAAATTAAGATGCATTCCTCTATTTTGTGGAGAGCTAGCCGAAGCACAGATAATTATCCTTGGAGCTGAGAAGGTGAAGCAGTGATTTCGACCTGGTGCAGATTTGGTTCCAAGGTCTTGAATTTGCAGAGAGAGTGAGAGAGAGGAATTGTTAACACTTTCACAATTTTTAGTAACTACTTTCAAGTAATTGGCAAATAATACAAGGTGAAAATGTGAACACTATTTTACTCAGTAAGTTCTGAGCATCTGGAACAGTCTGAACGACGCAGATTCAGCAGGTATTCTGAAACAGACTTGGAATTTTACTTTTTAAGGAAAGATTTGGGGGGCTGTGGGCACATGGGAGGAGACTTGGGACAGATTTGTAGCATCTCCAGAGGGAGAGAGTCCAGCCCCAATGGGCTGAATAGCCCCCAGCCCCTGTACACTGTGATACTGCCCCATTCACTGTGAATGATGAAGCTCATCTCAGGGCAGGGAGAGGGAGGAGCCAACCACTCGCCCCTCAATCGGCGCCGGCTTGATTGATGTCAGCTCCAGACCAATAGGAGGAGAGTCTGTGTGGTCCTGCAGCCAATGGGAGTGAATGAGGGGTGTAGCCAGCAAGACAACACCTGTCTATGAGCTGTGCAGGTGCAGTGTCACTGGGTGGGGGTGGGAGAGACAGCAGGGACTGGGACAGAGGCTGTAGGACCTGAATTACAAACTCCCAGTAAATTAAAACCAAAAGAACTGCAGATGCTGTAAATCAGAAACAACAACCAGGAGATTCTGGAAAAGCTCAGCAGGTCTGGCAGCATCTGTGACGAAAAATCAGAGTTAACGTTTCAGACCCTGTGTCCCTTCCTCAGGACAGATGTTACTGAGGAAAAACAGTCAGTTTATTTGCAGAAGTTAATGTAGGGGGAAGATAAAAGGAGTAAAGGATAGGTAGGGATAGAGTGAGAAGAACAGTTGGATAAAGGATAATGATCTGACTGGGGGGGGTGACTAGCTGTTAATGGAGACTGTTAGTGGTTAACCATAGGTAGTGTGTAATGGCACGCTGTGAGAACAAGGCCTGGTGTGTGGGGTAGGGGGCTACGACATGAGGTTGTTAACCTATGGTTAGCCACTAACTGTCTCCATTGTAAGCTGTTGCCCACCTATATCACTGCACGATTGGAGCTGCCGAGGACACAAACCTTTGGAATATCCTCCCTAACTCCCTCTCTCTGCCTTAAAGATGTATCTAAAATTGTTATCTTTAATCAACGTTTCCGTCATTCGTCAAGCATTTTAGATTTGTCAATGTGAAAGGCTCCATACAATGCAGGTAGTTGTTGTTATTGTCTGACATCAGGAGAAACAGGGATGAGCCCTCTCTCTCTCTCTCTCATACCTGATGAACAGCAGCAAAAACAGGAAGCACTGAGCATGCTCCAGCCCACAATGGGCCTCGGATTATTGATGTCAGCGCAGGACCAATAAGAGTCGGGGGAACGAGGCTGGAGGACCAGGATGTGCCAGTTGGTCCTTCAACCAATCGGAGTGAATGAGGGGCGGGACAATACTCAACCACGTGATAAACTTCACTGACAGCACAGTGTATTGTGGACAAGGCACTGGAAATGTGTGAAGGTGCAGGGCAGGGGAAAGGAAAGACATAGACCAGAAAGAGAAGGACATTTTCATGGTATGGCATGAGAGGTTTTACAGAAATTAGTGCACATTGTGAATCTCAAATTTGAAAATCCCAAATTCTGCCCCATTTTCCCTCCTTATAATGCATTTTGCACTCCCTGAAATAGCAACTGTGTTTCTCCCTCCACAGATCCCAGTGATCAGTGCCAAAGCCCCATTGCCTGTGAAGAGGGTGATGTTTGATTTCCCTGTCCAGCTGCAGTTCATGTCGTGAAGGTGCTCCCACAATGTGGTTGGGTAAGAGCTGTTATAGATTATTCACTCAGCAATATTGAAGAGTTGACAATGTATGTGCAAATCAGCAGCAGTTTGTTTTTTTTAATCATGTTTATAATTTCACAGAAATACTATTGAAAAATTCTGGCATAAGGCCACAGATTGAGATACTAGGTCAAGTGATCAAAAGCATTGCCAAATGAGCAGGTTTTCGAGAACACCTTAAAAGAGGAAAGCAGGTCTGAGAGGGTTAGGGTGGGAATTCCAGACAGTGTTGCCTTGGCAACAGTAGAAACAGCCAGACAGGTGAAGCAATGAATAAACACAAATGAGTTGTCAAGGTCTTGCAGGGTGTGTGGTGCAGGGAGACAGGGATGTTCACAGGGTGAGAATTTTAAATTGTTGGCTGTAAATAGGAGCCTTTTGATGGATCAACCAGTTTTGGTACAAGTGAGCACTTGGGCAGGAGGGTTTAAGATACTCTTGAGATTACATGTAAGTTGAATGTGGGAGGCTGGCCAAGAGTGTTTGGATAATTAAGTCTGGAGATAAATACTCGTCCATCCCTGCATTCAGTAAATGAGCTGAGACTAGGGTGGAGTTGGGTGATGTCACCAATGAAGAAAGTGTGTTTTTGGAGTTGGGCTCTTCCTCCACATCACCCCCACCTCCCTCCCCTCACCAAATCACAGGTATTGTTCCTTGTTCTATCTGTCTGTCTTTTCTGGTTATGACCTTCTCTCCCATTCTGCTACGAAGTAATATTTTGACCTCACCGTTGTTGGAAAAACCTAATCCATCCCCACTCTCCCATTCCTTTCTAAATTCCTTGTATGTGGTGTCCCTCAAGGATCGATTCTTGGTCCCTCCTGTTTCTCACCCACATACTGTCAGGAGGTGACATCGTCCAAAAGCACCGTCTGAGGGTTCACATGTACACTGACAATGCCTAGCTCTCCCTCCCCATCATCCCTCTCCATTACTCAGTTATCAAACTGCTCATCACACTCCCACTACGCGATTGGCTGCAATTTCCTGCAACGGAACATTGAAATGGTTAAACCCATTGCCTTCAGTTGCTATTACAAATTCCTTTCCCTTACTGCTGAGCCCCTCCCTCTCCCTGGGAACTGTCTGAGGCAGATCTACACTCTTCACAATATTGCTCTCATATCTGTAACCCCAAGGTGACCTTCTGATCAGGTATCTACACAATCACAAACACCAGGAATTCCAATCTCTAAAACGTTGCTTACCCCTCCCTTCAGCCCAGCTCCATTGCTACTGAAACCCCTGACCCGTGTTGATGTTGCCTTAAACTTGACGAATCTAAAACAGAACCCTTGATTCCGTGACTATCCGAGTATCTGATTCCAGATCCCTCATGATGGGAAACATCCTCTCAGTATTTACCCTGTCAAACTCCTTAAGAATCCTGCATGTTACAATGAGATCACCTCTCATTCTTCCCAAATCCAGTGAGTAGAGTCCCAACATTTTCAGCCTTTTCTTAAAAGATAATCCCTACAAGCCAGGGATCATCCCAGTTAATCTTTTCTGAAATGCCTCGGATGAAATTATGTATTCCCTTAAATAAAGGGACCAAAACTTCTGTCATTACTCCAGATGTGGTCTCACTCGCACTTTGTAAAGTTACTCTCAGGTATATACTCCAAACACTTACACTGAAAACTCCTTGTAATAAGAAACAACGTTCCATTCCCCATCCTGATTCCCTGTTATAACTGTGCTTCCTACGCAATTACCCCTGGTCCCTTTGTGGTGCAGCTTTCGACAGTTTCCACCATTTACATAGTCCTCTGTTCTTTTATTATCTCCTCCAAAATGAGCAACTTCACAATTTCCCAAATTATGCTCCATTTGCTAACTTGTTGCCCACTTCTCCAATGAATCCCTCTCTGTAAACTGTTTATGATCCTTTTGGAACTTTACCGTTCTGCCTTTTCTCAGAGATTTCCCCGCTCATTCTTCTAAACATTTCCTGGGAGCACTGGGCAGTGGGAAGCAGTTGTTACCTTTTCAGAGAGACTCTTTGGAATGAGTGGGAGGAGCTTGCTGCTCATGGGTCAGAATGGAGACAACTTGCCCATCGAGCTGCACGAGCCTTTCACCCCCCCTGTCTAATTGATGAGGCACAGCGGTAGCACGGAAGGAAAGAAAAGGAAGCACACATCCTGCTCTCCACATCGCACTGACTCTTGAAACATTGTGTCCCATGTGTCAAAGATCTGCCCTGTTCAGTCACATGAAGACCCAGTGTGGAAACTCACAGAAACCCATACAGATTTCCCCCTGAACTAACTGCTGACCCCCACAAGAGGTAATGTGTCCAGTCATCCTGGGCCAGGAGGAGGGGGTGGTGAGAGTTTCTTAAATGAACTGACAGTGACAGTTTTATAAACGTGTATTACAGGTGGACATTCAGATGGTAATCTCAGTAATTGTAACGCCAAACTGTGACAAAATTACTCAATTCATCACCAGCTGGATATTCACATTGTGTGTGAGTATTGTTTTCCAGCTCATTCCCATTTGCTGCATAAATGTCCTCTTTTGAATCACCCCACACTCTCAGTAGATCTCCCCCAAGTCTTCAATATGTGTCCTGTAATCCTTTTCTGATGAACTCATGAGTGTAAGATGGATTATTCTAAATCTGTAAACCCCTCTGTCACAGGGCACCCGCAATTTCCTCTGCTACAAGGAGAACAATCTGTTTCCCCAAACCCCTGATTCCCCAATGTCTGTTTGCTCCCTATAAGGCACACATCAGGATTGTGTTGCAACATTCTCCACTTGCCTGCATCAGTGCAGACACCAACAATATTAAAATGAACATCCTCCAGGACAAAGCACTGTGCCTGAGTGGTGTCCCATCCACCACCTTCAGCGTTCCCTCTCCCCATCCCCAGGGTACAGTGGCATCACTGTGTAAAAGGTAGTCAGCATTATCTGACCAGACCATAGGGCTGCTCTCTCATTAGGGAGAAATGTCTGGTGGTGGGTTTAACCTGAAGGTTACCACAGCCCAGGCAAGGGGAGAGGTTGAGAACAAGAGTCCATCTATTGTAGATGGATATTCTTGATATGTATTAACAACACCCATGTTTCTGCAACTAAAATCCCCCATTCCTTGTACCATCCTGGTAAATCTCCTATGCCCCCTCTCAGGGACCCTGCCATCTTTCCCAATGTGTGGGTGATCTCTGGTTTGCACCGACCCAGCTGCTCTGTGTTCCTGTGGGTGATGTCATCATCGAGCACCAGTTGCACTAAACCTCACTCTCTGTAAGGGTGGGAGACGCAGAAATCCCGGTAGCATTTGAGATGTATTTAGTGTGCACTTGTGATGCCATGATAGATGAGACTTTTCCACAATTATTGGAAAATAGATGAGGACAGTTAGGTGGTAGTTTTCTTTGTCACAGACCCGATGTACTACCAGAGCCTTTTTCTGTTCTGTAGACCGCTAAGATGTTTATTATAGGAATATGACAGGCTCCATTGGACTTCAGGTCAGAAAGAGTGATACTAGAGTAGATGACAGATGATTGGCCGATGTTTTGGGAGGAAAAGGAGATTGAGAGGTTTAAGGAAGAATTCAGAAGCTCAGCACAGAATCGGAAAGGGCCGTCATCAAGTGAGAAACATTGGGAATCCTGAAGGCTGGAAATAAAAAAGGCACATATAGCAGAGCTTTGAGAGATCGGAGGGGATTAGAGATAGGGAGAGTAATGAAGCTGGAGGAGATGAAAGTTGGAGAGGATTCTGAGGATTGAGGATGTTACAGAGATAGAGATATTTCTGATAGACTTTTTTGAGTTTTGAGGCTGGGGAGGAATTATCGAGATAAGGAAGAGTTGTAATACTGGATGAGGTGGCATTGACGGAGAGTTCCGAGCATAGAGGAATTTACAGAGATAACGAGCGATAGAGTCAGAACGTTATACAGCACTGACACACACCCTGTGTTCCAACCAGTCCGTGTCAACCATAAATTCGAACTGAACTAATCGCATCTACCTCCACTTAGTCCAAATCCATCCAAGCATTCCCTCTCGATATACAGGTCCAAATGCTTTTTCCTCTTAGAATCCCATTCCCCTACCGTTTTACTCTACATTTACCCCTTACTAATTCACTAAACCCAATCATCCCTGAACACTATGGGCAATTGAGGACTGCCAGTTCACCTACCCTGTACATCTGTGGCTTGTGGGAAGAAACGGGAGCACCTGGAAGAACTCACGCTGACACGGGGAAGCATATCCAAACCCAATGCAGGAATTGAACCTGTGTCCCTGGCAGCAGTGCTAACCATTGAGCCACTGTGCCACCCTTAAATTGTAATTGTATTCACAGCTACCACGTCCTCTGCTAGTTTATTCCACATGTGAATCACTCTCTGTACAAAAACAAAAAGTAAAATCTGGAACGTCTTTTTAGGGTCTTCCTTTTCTCACCCACTCTTGAATCGCGCCCCCTCCTGGAAAGGGCACCTGCTGTTCACATTACCTATACTCTTCAGGATTTTATAAACCTCCAATCAGGTCACCCCTCAGCCTCCTACACCCCAGTGAAAGAGGTCCCAGCCTACCCAGCCTCTCCTTATAACCGAAAGCATCCATTCCCATCAACATCCTGGTAAATCTCTTCTGAACCCGCTCCGACTTAATAACATCTGTCCTATAACAGCACAACCTGAACTGAGCACAGTATTCCAGAAGAGGCCTCACCAACATCCTGTACAACCTCAATGTAATGTCCCAACTCCTATACTCAAAGGTGTGAGCAATGAAGGCAAGTGTGCTGTACATCTTCTGAACAACCCTGTCTACATGTGACATAAACTGCAAAGATCTGAACCCCGAGGTCTCTGTTCTATATCACTATGCAAGGCCCGACTTTTAATCAGTGTAAGTCCTGCCCTTTTATCAAGATGAAATGTTTGGCATTTATTCCAATCCAGAACATCCTTCTAGTATAAAGGCAATAGAAGTATACTTAAGAGGAAAATCAGTAAGGCAAAAAGGGGACAGGACACAGTTTTGGCGAATAGGGTAAGGACAATCCAAAGGGTTTTTATAAATACATTAAGAGCAAATGGGTTACTAGAGACAGAATAGGGCTCCTCAAGGATCAGCAAGGCAGCCTGTGTGTGGATCTGCAGGCGATGGGGTGGGGAGGGAATACTAAACAAGTATTTTTCATCAGCATTTACTGTGGAGAAGGATATGGAAGATATAGAATGTTGGAAATCGATGGTGACACCTTGAAAAATGTCCATATTACAGCGAAGGTGGTACTGGATGTCTTGGAACGCAGAAAGGTGGATAAATGCCCAGGATTTCATCAGGTGTGTCCTAAAATTCTGTAGGAAGCTAGGGAGGTGATTGCTGGGCCCCTTGCTGAGATTTTTGTATCAGCGATAGTCACAGCTGAGGTGCCAGAAGACTGGGGGTTGGTTAATATGATGACACTGTTTAATGAAGGCGGTTTGGACAAGCCCGGGAACTACAGACCTGTGAGCCTGATGTTGGTGCCAGACAAGTTGTTGGAGGGAACCCTGAGGGACTGGATTTGCATGTATTTGGAAAAGCAAGGACTGATTAGGGATAGTCAGCATGGCTTTGTGTGCGGGAAATCATGTCACTTACTTGACTGAGCTGTTTTATGAAGAAGTAAGAAAGTGGATTTTTGAGGGCAGAGCGGTAGATGGGATCTATATGGACTTCAGTAAGGCGTTCGACAAGGTTCGCCATGGAAGACTGGTTAGCAAGATGAGATCTCACCATACCAGGAGAACTAGCCATTTGGAATATAGAACTGCCTCAAAGGTAGAAGACGGAGGGTGGTGGTAGAAGGTTGTTTTTCGGACTGGAGGACTGTGACCACTGGAGTGCCACAAGTGTCGGTGCTGGGTCCACTACTTCTCATCATTTACATAAATGATTTGGATGTGAACATAAGAGGTATTGTTAGTAAGTTTCCAGGTGACACCAAAATTGGAGGTGTAGTGGGCAGTGAAGAAGGGTAACTCAGGTTTCAATGGGATCTTGATCAGATGGGGAAATGGGCTGAGGAGTGGCAGATGGAGTTTAATTTAGATAAATGTGAGGTGCTGCTTTTTGGAAAAGCAAAGCCTAGCAGGACTGATAGACTTAATGGTCAGGTCCGAGGGAGTGTTACTGAGCAAAGTTTCCTTACAGTGCAGGTTCATAATTCCTTGAAAGTAGAGTCGCAGGTGGATAGGATAGTGAAGGTGATTGGTATGATTTACATTATTGGTCAGAGCAGTGAGTACAGGAGTTGGGCAGTCATGTTGTGGCTGTACAGGACATTGGTTTGGCCACTTTTACAATATTGAGTGCAATTCTGTTCTCCACCTATCAGAAGGATGTTGTGGAACTTGAAAGGTTCAGAAAAGATTGGTGACAGAATATTCTTTAAAGGGTAGAATAACCAGTGGGAGGTCATTGGACATTGGTACCAATGACACAGGAAGAGAAAAAGATAGGTCCTGATGAGAGAATATAGCAAATTAGCCTGGAATATAAAAAAGTAGATACTCGGTCGTAATATCTGAATTACTCCCAATGCTACATGCTAGTGAGAGTAGGAATAGCAGGATGGAGGAGATGAATGATTGGCTAAAGATCTGGTGTAGGGCAGAAGGATTCACATCTTTTGGTCATTGAATTCTCCTCTGGAGTAGAAGTGACTTGAATAAGAAGGATGGATTGTCCCTGAATTGGAAGGTGACTAATATCCAGGCAGGGAGATTTGCTAGTACTACTCGGGAGGCATTAAACCAGTGAGGGAGTGGGGGTAAACCTAAAGAGATAGTGAGAAAGGAGGTAAGTCTGAGGCTGGTACAGTTCAGAAATCAAACAGTCAAGGCAGAACGCGGTAGAACCGAGCAGTTACACTGCATTTACTTCAATGCAAGAGGCCTGACAGGGAAGGCAGATGAGCTCAGGTTATGGTTTGAACATGGGACTGGGATATCATCGGTATTATAGAAATATGACTCAGGGATGGATGTGACTGGCAGCTGTATGTTCCAGGGTATAGATGCTATAGGAAGGATAGAAAGGGGGACAAGAGAGGAGGACGAGTGGTGTTTTTGGTTAGGGATAGCATTAGAGTTGTGCTTGGGGACGATATTCATGGGAGTAAGTTCAGTGAAATTATTTGGACGGAACTGGGAAATAAGAAAGGATTGATCACCTTATTGTTAATATCTGCGTGTGTTTCATCTGATTGCTCTGGTTTCCTCCCACTATGTAAAGATGTGCAGGTTAGGTGGATTATCCAGGCTGAATTACCCACAGTGTTCAGGGATGTGCAGGTTGGGTGGATTATCCAGGCTGAATTACCCACAGTGTTCAGGGATGTGCAGGTTAGGTGGATTATCCAGGCTGAATTACCCACAGTGTTCAGGGATGTGCAGGTTGGGTGGATTATCCATGGGAAAGGCAGCATTACATGGGTAGGGTGGGAGTCTCTGAGGGTCAGTGCAGATGTGATGGGCTGAATGACCTGCTTCCCCACTGTCTGGATTCTCTGATAATTATAATAGTTTTAAAATAGTTCCAAAAAAGAATAGACCAGATCTAAAAGTTGCTGTTCTAAATTGGATAAAGGTGCATTGTGATTGAACAAGATAAAATCTTTCAATACTTCTTTGCTATTCCCAGGTAAAGGGACGGCTGAAAAGTGGGAACGTAACATAAGGAATAGGAGCAGGAGGAGGCCATCTGGCCCCTCCAGCCTGCTCTGCCATTCAATAAGATCAGGGCTGATCTCAGCCCCACTTTACTGCTCTCTCCCATAACCTTTAATTCCTTTCCTGTTCGTAAATCTACATTTTGACCTAAAGACATTCAAGATGAAAGTCTCAACTGTTTCAATCAGCTGGGAATTCCACAGATTCACAACCCTTTAGCTGAAGAAGTTTCTCCTGAACTCAGTCCTAAATCTGATACCCCCTTATTTTGTCGCTATGCACCATAGTTTGTCCAGTCCACAGTGGAAACAACCTCCCTGCTTCTATCTTATCTACTCCTTTCATAATTTTATATTTTTCCTATACAATCTCCCATTATTCTAAATTCCAATGAGGATCATGCCAGTTTTGGCAATCTCTGCTCAGAAGGCAACCCTTTCAACTCCAGACTCAAACTAGTGACCCTGGTCTGCACCCCCTCCAGCGCCATTACATCCTTCCTGAAGTAGGGGACGAAAACCTGTACACAGTACTCCAGGTGTGGCCTCCCCAGCCCCCTGTACAGCTGCAGCATAACCATCCCTCTAGCAATGAAGGACAATATTCCCTTCACTGCCTTAATTACCTGCTGTACCTGCAAACCAGCTTCCTGTGATTCATGCACAAGGACACCCAGCTCCCTCTGCACAGCAGCCTGCTGCATGTTTTCACCATTTCATCATCCAGTTTGTTGTTAGTCCGTCCAAAATGGATGACCTCACATATCCCAACATTGTCCTCCATCTGCCAGACCCATAACCACTCAATTAACCATCTGTATCCCTGTGCAGACTGACAGTGGCCTCTGCACACATTGCTCTACCACTCATCTTAGTGTCATCCACTTTTCATGAATCCATGCTGTGTCTGCTCGATGAGACAATTTCTATCCACATAGCTCACTACTTCTTTCTTGAGAGATCAGACATTTCCCCCACTACAGAAGTTATGCTAACACGTCCATTTTAAAATATTGGCATCACATTTGCAGCTTTCCAATCTGTTAGAACCGTCCCAGAGTCAGCACATTTTAGTGAATTATCACGAGTGTATTTGCTATTTACCCACTGCCATTCCTTACAGTCCCCGGGGATGCATTCCATCACGGCCAGGAGACCCATCTACCTTTCGGCTGGTATCTTTCCCAGCACTGCCTCTTTACTGAGAATGATTGATTGTTTCTCTGTCTTCATCTGCCATTGCCCCCATAGGCCTGCGACAATGAGTATATAGACAGTATGTTCCTGTTAAGGCCGAGGCTGGGAGGTGTAAGAAATGCTGCTGTCAAGAGGAATTGTGGCTCTGGTCAAGAAAATGAAGGAGGGATATGGCAAATCCAGACAGCTGGGTTTGTGTGAATACCTAGAGGTATATAGGGGCAGTAGGAGTATACTCGAGGGAAACTAAGAGGGCAAAAAGGGGACGAGAGAGCTTTGTGAAATGGGTTTGGGGAAAATCCTAAGAGATTCTAGAAATACACTAAGGACAAAAGAGTAACCAGGCAGAGAATAGGGACCCTCAAAGATCAACAAGGATGTCTGTGGATCTGCAGGAGGCAGCAGAGATACTATCTGCGTATTTCATGTCCCCTTTTACTGAAGGAGGATATGTAAGTGAGAGAGTTTGGAGAAATAAATAGGGATAACTTGACAAGTGTCCGTATAAGTTATGAGGCACTGGAACTTGTATAATGCATCAAGATTGATAAATCCCTGATACATGATCAGGTGAATCCCAGAACTCTGTGGGAAGCTAGGGAAGTGATAGTTGGGTCGCTCGCTGAGATATTTGTATCACCGAGGTGCTGGAAGACTGGCGCCATTATTTGAGAAAGGTGATGAGGAAAAGTCAGGGAACAATACACTGGTGAGCCTGGAGTCAGGTAAGTTGTTGGAAGGGCTTCTCAGGGATAGGATTTAGATGTAATTGGAAAGGTAAGAAATGATTAGGGACAGTCAGCATGGCTTTGTGTATGGAAATCACTAACTTGGACTTCAGAAAGACATTCAAGGTGGAAGAACTAGCTATTTGGATATAAAATTGGCTGTAAGGTTGGAGACAGAGGGTAGTGGTGAAGGGTTGCCTTTCGGACTGGAAGCCTGTGATGAGCAATATGGTGTAAGGATCGGTGCAGGGTTCACTGCTTTTCATCATTTATATCAATGATTCCTATGGTTCGTGACTTTACATAGACACCAAATTGGATTGGGAGGAAGTGGATCGGGAAGAAGGTTACCTCAGATTACAATGGGACTTCAATCAAATGGGCTGGGGAGTGGCAGGTGGAGTGAATTCAGATAAATGTGAGGTGCTCCATTTTGAAAAAACAAATCAGGGCAGGACTTATACATTTAATGGGAAGGTCCTGGGGAGTGTTGTTGAACAAAGAGACCTTGTCGTGCAGGTTGATAGTTCTTTGAAAGTGGAATCATGGATAGGCAGGGTAGGGAAGGAGGCGTTTGGTGTACTTGGTCAGTGCATTGAGTATTGGAGTTGGGACATTGTTTTGCAGCTCTACAGGACATTGATTCAGCCACATCTGGAATTCTGCTTTCAGTCCTGATCTCCCTGCTGTAGGAGTGATATTACAGAACATGAAAGGATTCTGAAAAGATGTGCAAAAGTGTTGCCAGGGTTGAGGATTTGAGCTATAGGGAGAGGCTGAATAGGCTGGGGCTGTTTTCCCTGCATCATTGGATGCTGAGAGATGACCTTCGAGGTACATAAAATCGTGAAGGACATGGATAGGGTGTAATCCTCCAGCCAATGGGAGTGAATGAGGGGTGTTGCCAACAGGCCAGCATGTGACCATGAGCTGTGCACGTGCAGTGTCACTGGGCAGGGGTTGGGAAGAGACCCAGTGAGTGAGATGGGAGTGGGAGAGAAATGGAGTTAGTGTGGACTGGGAGGGTTTATAAACTCATGATGTAGGCTGCTAG
Organism: Hemiscyllium ocellatum; assembly: GCF_020745735.1. NCBI lineage: Eukaryota > Metazoa > Chordata > Chondrichthyes > Orectolobiformes > Hemiscylliidae > Hemiscyllium > Hemiscyllium ocellatum. The sequence goes on from NW_026867776.1 coordinate 307,407, forward strand.
ACCTGAATTAGAAACTCCCAGTAAATGAAAACCAAAAGAACTGTGGATGCTTAAATCAGAAACAACAACCAGAAGGTACTGGAAAAGCTCAGCAGGTCTGGCAGCATCTGTGAAGAGAAATCAGAGTTAACATTTTGGATCCGCTGACCCTTCCTCAGAACTGATGTCACTGAGAAAAAATGTCAGTTTATATGCAGAAGGTAGGGGTTAAGGAGTAAATGATAGGTGGTGATATAGTCCAAAGAGAGATATAGGAGCAATTGGGCAAAGGAATGGATAATGATCTGGCTGGGGGAGAGTGAATAGATGTTAATGGAGACTGTTAGTGACTAACCATAGGTAATGTGTAATGGCAGGCTATGTAATAACAAGGCCTGGTGTGTGGGGTGGGGCACTAGGGCGCAAGGACGTGGGAGACTTAGGACCTAAAATTAATGAATTCAGTTTTAAGGTCAGAGGCCTGAAGGGTCCGCCAAGTACAAAATGAGGTTTGTTCTTCCAGCTTACGTTAAAGTTTGGCGCAGGAGAAGTACAGCCGGTCAGACAGTATCCAAGGAGCAGGAGAATTGACATATTGGGCCTGAGCCCTTCAGCAGGATTCTGAGTGGGGAAGAGGGTTGACAGATAATAGGATGTGTGTGTGGGGCTGGCGAGAAGGTAGTTGGGAAGGCGATAGGAAGATGCTGGTGGAGGGTAATGGTGAGAGGGTGGAGTGGGTAATTAAGAAGGAAGATGGACAGGTGGGACTGTTCAAGAGGGTGGTGCTGAGTCGGAGGGCTGGATCTGGGATATGGTGGGGGGAGGGGAAATGATGAAACATTGATTCTGTACTTAAAGGGTCCCAAGGTAGAAGATGAGGTATTCTTGCTCCAGGAGTCATGTAGCTAGGATTTTGTGGTGGAGGTGGCCCAGGACATGCATGTCCTTGGCAGAGTGAGAGGGTGGGTTGTAGAAATGGTTGACCACAGGACAGTGGGGTTGATTGGTGCACGTCTCCCAGAAAGGTTCCCTGAAACATTCTGCAAGTTGGCGTCCTGTCTCCCCATTTGTAGAGAGCAATGAACACAATAGATGAGGTTATTCAATGTACAGGAAAATCTCTGCTGGATGTGGAAGGGACCTCTGGTGTCTTGGATGGAGGTGAGGGGAATGTGTGGCCACAAGTTTCACACCTCTTGCAATGGCAGGCAAAGGTGTTGGGAGTGGAGGATGGGTTGGTGGGGAGCATGGATCTAATGCGGAAGTCACAGGGAATGGTCTCTGAGGAATGCTGAAAGGGGTGTGGAGGGAAAGATATCTCTGTTGGTGGGGTCTGATTGTCGGTGGTGGAAATGGCAGAGGATGATGTGTTGTATCTGGCTGAAAAGCGAGGACTTGGGGGTTCTATCCTTGCTGCGGTTGGAGGGGTGGGGTTCAAGAGCAGAGGTGCAGGAAGTGGTGGAGATACACTGAAGGGTATTGTTGACCACATGGGAGGGGAAATTGCTGTCCTTGAAATACAGGGCCATTTGGTATGTTCTGGAGTGTTCTGCATCAAGCTTCCCTGGAACACTGCATTAAGAATGAGACAGATGTTGGCCAGGGAACAGGCTCGTGTGTTAAAGTGGCAGGCAACGGGAAGCTCAGAGTCTGTTTTGGTCTGAGGGGGAGCATAGATTTGTCCAGATTGCACTTCGTCTCTTTGTAGGGACTGTCAGATTTAGTCCCAATCACCCACTTCATGATGCTAACCTGTAAACTCCTTATTTTCAATTCCCTGCAGCTCCTTATAAACACAAGTTCCAGTACCGTTTTAGGTGGAATGTTCCAGATTCTAACAACTGTCTGTTCACCCAGAAACTGCTGAGGTCCATGTTGACTCTGGGGCTACAAAGGATTGAATTGGAAGATGAGATGCTTTTCCTGAGCTCCCATTGAGATGTATTGGAACAGTACAGAGGGCTGAGGGCAGTGTAGGGGTGAGCAGACAATGAAAATGACAGGACTGCACTGTGAGGGCTGCTTGGCTCAATGAGTATTTTGGAGTTGGGTGTAAACAGAGCGAGGTGGGACAGGGAGAATGTGAAGCTGAAACTTCGTTTTGTTTCAGCCCATTCAGAAATTCACATGGTCCCAAAGGTAACAGCCAGTTTGTAAGCGATACCTGTGGAAATTTTGTAACAGTTTTTAAGGTATAACGTATCAACATAAGTAAAGAATACGGGATTTTGATTACAATGTTTGAAGGGTAGGAAGATTGCTCGCTCATTTAAATTCTCTAAATGGGAGTAACTAGCTGAATCTAGAGAGCCTGTGTGACCGGAGCCCTCAGACTCATGGTGTGCTCCTCTTGTACAATGTGGGAAAATTAGGGATGTTTCCAGTGTCCCTGACGGGCTATGTGTGCAGGAAATGTGCCCATCAGCAGCTACTGGGAAACTGCTTTTCAGACCTGGAGCTGTGAGTGGACTCACTGTGGAGCATCTGCAATACTGAGAATGTTATGGACAGCATATTTAGTGAGTTAGTCACACTGCAGGTGAGGGTTACACAGGCAGAAAGGGAATGTGGGACCATCAGATCAAGTAAAAGGCTCAGGAAGGAAGTGCAGGAGTTCCCAGTGGTTATTCCCTTCCCAAACAGATACTGTATACCGCTTGGGATTCGTGTGGGTGTGTGCGTATGTGTTGGTCTCAGAGGCAATCAGCAACAGCCAATTTCATGGCACCGTAGATAGCTCTGCTGCCCAGAACGGGAAGAAAGATAGTGACAGGGGATTCAATAGTCAGTGATACAGACAGGCACTTCTATGGCCACAGCCATGAATCCAGGATGGTATGTTATCTCCCTGATGATAGGATCCGCGATATCATGGTGCAGCTACAGGACATTCTGGAGCTGGAGGGTAAACAGCCCGTGGTTGGAGAACACATCAATACCAACGACAGCATGAAACAAAGGGATGAGTGGTTGAAAGCTGGATATTGGGAGAGCAGGGACACATTATAATGCAGCTCCTGAAATGAAATGATGTCAGACTTGCTCCCAGTGCCATGTGCTAGTGAGAACAGGAATAAGAGGGTAGATCAGCCGAATATGTGGCTGGAGAAATGGTGTACCATGGAAGGGTTTAGATTCTTCAGGCATTGGGAGCGTTTCTGGGTTAGGTGGGAACTGTACCAGCCTGACCGGTTACCCCTGGGCAGAGCTGGGTCAAATCTCCTGGGGAGGGGGGGGGGGCGCTATTGCCAGTTCCATTGGTGAGGTATTAACTAGTCTGGCAGGGGGGTGGGAGCTAAAGTGTCAGGTTAGATGGGTCAGATTCAGGACAGAGAGTGGGAGGTAGAATATTAGTGATGTCGTCAGCGGGTCCGAAAACCAAAGGAAAGGAGGATTAAACGAGGATTGAGTCCCTCTTCATCCATCAGTTCTGACATCCCAGGAATCAGAGTCAACAAAATCTGGAGCTGTACAGCTCTCTGTCTCCAGTGCTTCAGCAAAATGTTGGGAATCTGCAACAAACCCAAGAAGTGCTGGAGATCCCCAGCAGGTCGGGCAGCATCTGAAATGGTGACACATGCAGGAAACATTGCAGCCTTGGTCATCTTTTTTGCTGTCCACTAAACCTCCAATTTTGGCGTCATCTGCAAAATTACTAATACCTCCTGTGTTTACATTCAAATCATTGATATAAATGACGGAAAATAATAGATACAGCACCAATCCTTGTGACACTCCACAGGCCTCCTGTCTGAAAAGCATCCCTCCACCACCACTCTGTCTTCTACTTTTGAGCCAGTTCTGTACTCAAATAGCTGGTTTCTGCTTTATTCCATGAGACCTAACCTTGCTAACCAGTCTCCATGAGAAAGCTTGCCGAATGCCTTACTAAAGTCCACGTTGATCATGTCGACCAGTCTGCCCTCCTCAATCATTTTTGTTACTTCAAAAAACATTCTAACCCCTGGAAAACATAACATTCACAGCACCAGAGTAATCAGCCCATCGTGTCTGTGCAGATCATAATGCCATCCCAAACTAATTCCATCTGCTTGTAACATGATCCATATCCCTGATAACCTATGCCTGCTTATGTGTCTGTCCGAATGCCTCTTAAACTGTGATTGTTTCTGCTTTTCCCATCTCCCAAGAGAATACATTCTAGTCACTGACCACCTTCTGCACAAGACACTTGTCTGACACAATTCCCTTTAAACTTGCACAGATATTGTTGGAAATGCTCAGCAGGTCATGCAGCATCTGTGAAAAAAATCAGTTAAAGTTTCAGGTCTGGTCACCCTCAGAAAGGTTATCGCTGATTTCTCTTCACAGATGCTGCTAGACCTGCTGAGCGTTTCCAGAAGCTTCTGTTTCTCTTCCTGGTTTACAGCATCTGCAGTTGTTCCGGTTTTCATCTCCTTTAAACTTGCTCCCTCTCTTAAATGTGTGGCTCTAGAATTTGTCATTTCCACCTTGGAAAAAAGATTTACGTTTTCGTTTGGTCTCCCCTACCCTGGGAAAAAAGAAACCATGACTAGTCACCCTATCATTGATCCTCATAATTTGATAAAGTTCGATTAAAGCCACCTAACGTGTCCAGTGCTGCAGGGAAATAGCCTCAGCTTATTCACACTCTCCCTATGGTTCAAATGTTCCAATCTGGCAACACCCTTGTAAATCTTTTCTGAACTCTTTCAAGTTTCCCAACATCTTTCCTATAGCAGGGAGACTGGAATTGAAAGCAGCGGGCATTCCAAAAGTGGCCAAGCCAATAAACTGTACAACCGAAACATGATCTCCCAGCTCCTGTACTCAATGCACTGCCCAATAACAGCTAGCATACCGCACACCACCTTCAACTACACTTTCAAGGAACTAGTAACCTACACTGCACGGTCTGTTTGTTTGTCAATACTTCCCAAGAACTTGCCGTTAAGAGGTTGAGTCATATACTGGTAACATCTTTCTGAAATCAGGGAGACTACAATTGAATGCAGTATTCTAACACTGGCCTGACCAATGCCCTACTCAGCCACAACGTGACCTCCTAACCCCTATACTCAGTGACAGAATCCCTGCAGTGTGGAAGCAGGCCTTTCGCCCCATGAGACCATACCAACCATCGGAACAGCATTCCACCCTAACTCTGTAACCTACCATTACCCAAAGCTAATCCACCTAACCTGCATGGCTTTGGATTTGTGGGAGGAAATTAAGAGCACCCAGAGGAAGCTCACGCAGACACACAGGGAGAATGTGCAAACACCACACAGACAGTGGAGTCGAACCAGAGTCCATTTATTGACCAGCACATTCCATTCAATGTTAGTGTCCCAAATTCCATGTTCAGCACCTGATCTCCCTGAAACTTTCCAGGAACTATGCAGTTGTTCTGAGCCCTTCAGAGGGAATTAAGGTGAGGAGGACAAAACACAAACAGGGTTGAGTTGTAGATCTATAAAATAACTCTCCATCTTCCTCCCCGTCTCTCCCCCCACCCGCTCTGTCTGTTCCCCCCCCTCTTTGTCGTCGCCCCACCCCCTCATGGGTCGTCCTCCCCTCTGTCGGTCTGATCCCCCATCTGTCGCCCCCTCGGTCTGTCCCTCCTCTCTGTCGTTTGCCCCCTCCAGTGGGTTGCCCCTCTCCTGTCGGTCGCGCCCCCCACCCTGTCGGTCGCACCCCCCCCGTCGGTTGCCCCCTCCTGTCAGTCGCCCACCGCGTCTCTTCCCCCCCCCACCACCATCAGTCGCCCCCTCTGTTCCCCTCCTCTCTACTCCTACTTTCTGTCCCCACCTGTTTCTGTGCCACCCCTCTCTATCCCCCCTCTCTTTCCCTACCCATTGCTGTCCCACCCCTGTCAATCCACCCGCTCCCTGTCTGCCTACCCTCCCTCCCAAACCCCTAGTTCTGTACTCCCCCACTGGAGGGAAAATATCTTGTCTATTTACCCTATCCATGCCCGGCCTGATTTTTAAAATCTCTTTTAGATCACTGTCTAGCCTCTGAAGCTCCAGAGAAAACAGCCTATCCAACCCTGGCAACATGCTATACTTCTTTTCTGACCTCTTTCAGATGGATGTTCTTAAACATGATAGGAAGGAGAACAGAATTCGATGGAATATTGCAAAAGTTGCCGAATCAATGTCCAGTACAGCCGCAATATGACCTCCCAACCCCTATACTGAACGCTCTGACCAATAAAGACAAGCTGGCCAACCGCCGCCTTCACTATTCGATTTACTTGCTACTCTACTGTCAAGGAACTATGAACCTGCACTCCCAAGGGCTCTTTGTTTAGCAGCACTCCCCAGGAACTTACTATTAACTGTAAAGGCCTGCTAAAGTTTGCTTTTCCAAAATGCAGCACCTCACATTTTTCTAAACTGAACTCCTCAGCCCATCACCCATCTGATCTAGATCCCCTTGCACTCTGAGGTAATCTTTTTCCCTGTCTACCACACCTCCCATTTTGGTGTCATCCGCAAACTTACTTACAATACTTATGTTCACATCCAAATCATGGATATAAATGGCGAAAAGTAGTGGATCCAGCACCGATCCTTGTGACACTCCACTGGTCACAGGCCTCCAGCCTGAAAAGCACCCTCTGCCTTCTACCTTCGGGCCAGTTCTGTACTCCATACGATCTAACCTTGCTGACCAGTCTCCCGTGAGGAACCGTGTCGAACGCCTTACTGAAGTCCATGTAGATCATGTCCATGCTCTGACCTCAGCAATCCTCTTTGTTACTTCTTCAAAAAAAACTGAATCAGATTCATGAGACATGATTTCCCATGCACAAAGCTGTTATTAATATCCAGGATTTAACTCTGTACATCGGGGTCTGCGTTACCCAGTTATAGGTGTTAATATTCTGGATGAAGTTCAAGTACACCAGCATTTTGTCAGTGACTGTGTATTGAGTCTTGTTAATGTCACCAACACAATTGAGTTCCTTTTTGAAAGGCGGTCCCCGTATCCCTTGCCCACCAGGAAATGGTGGCAGTGTCCTTACCTCTGGACCAGGAGGATCGGGCTCAGAGTTGAGGAACAGCATCTTTGAAGAGGCTGATTAGAAAACCTGCCCAACCCACCAGGCCATACTGTCTCCCAGCTGTCCCTGCCTCAGCCTCTAAACAGAACCTTCCTGTAGTTTCTCTCCTGTCAGCCTCTCCCATTGCTCAGTTTGTCCAGGATCCCCTCCTGCTGCTGCACTGCTCCTGTCCCTCACTGACCTGTCCATCCCCCAGTGTCCTCCACATTCATTCATTGTTTACAATCTCATTACCCCAGTTCTCCAGCTCCGCCCCTTCCCGTCCATAGAGACGGCTCAATGATTAGCACTCATGCCTCACAGCACCAGGTACCCGGTTTTGATTCCAGCCAAACCTGGAATTTGTGCATTCTCCCCGTGTCTAAGCGGGTTTCCTCTGGGTGCTCCGGTTTCTGCCCACAATCCCAAAGATGGGCAGGACAGGTGAATTGGCCATTTTAAATTGCCTATAATATTAGTTACATTAGTCAGGGGTAAATATAGGGTAGGGGAATGGGTCTGTGCAGGTTACTGTTTGGAGGGTCAGTATGGACTTGTTTGGCCGAAGGACCAGTTTCCATACTGTAGGGATTCTGATATATTGGGCAGCAGCTGCTGTCAATCTCCCGGACTCCTGTATGATCGGGAGCACGTGCTGTAGGAGAGGAGACCAGTGTATGGGCACAGTGCTGGCCAATTGTGGGAATATGCACAGTGCCTGGGAAGGAGGCTGTGGTTGTGAGGGATTAATCTGTCATTGGCATCTTCCTCCCTCTGGGAGCAGGACCCAGGGGAATGGCCTGTTTCCTGGTACCCTGCCTTGTGATCAGACTATCAGTGGTGCAGCATTTTGCAGAAAGTTATCAGAACTCTTTTTTTTGTGAAGATTCAGGGTTTTTGTGGAAAGTGACAAGGATAGACCTGCAATTTGAGTTCTAATTTGGTTCATTTTAGTAAGACGGGTTTTGGCCAGAGTGTGCAGGAAGCAGTGTATGCAGGGTGGTTGTCATCAGAGGATTCACCAACAACTCTTCCCCCCCCCCCCCCCCCCCCCCCCCCCCGTGGACTCAGAATCAGACTCATTGGTTTGGTTCGTACTCCGCAGACAAGAGCTAGGAAACTGAATTCAAAGAGAGGACAGAGTGTGTGAGAACCAGGTGTGGAGGAAAGGAGTGGGGAGGTTGGTTTGGATTTCAGTTCACAGAAGAAAGAAATTGTTAGATTGAGAGTTAAAACTTTGGGAAACATGAAACTACAATTTAATACTATAATTATCTTATAAAGATCCATCCTGTATTAATATGGTGAGCTGTTTTCTCAGTTGTAGGATACTGAAAGGGTGGATTTGTGGATGAGAAATTCAAATTGAACTTCATGTTCAGATCTGATAGTTACTTGATCCGTGCCGATCTGAATATTCATTGGCCTTTTCCTGTGGAAGGAAAGGTGTGTATTCTGTCCGTGGGCGAATATTCCAAATCTCAGTGTGACTGGAAAAACTACTGAGACACAGCCAAGTCCATGTTAGGGTGGTGACTGTGGAGAAAGAGTTCATTTGTTTTTAGAAGTCTGAAAAATCATGGCATGTTTCCCAGGAACAATTAAGCCACAGCTTTGCTTTGTAGAAGGACAAGTCTTTAATTAACCATGCAACCAGAAAGACACAAGGATACCTGCACCATGGGAAATATTATGAAAACGGGATTGTTGTAAAGGAGCTCATTCTCGATCATGGACTGTAATCGATTGGCGTTGTCACGTCGGTTCCAGCGCCGTGGGGAAATACTGGAAATATGATGAATGCAGTGTAGGTTTCAGTTATTAAACTGTAAAAAGTGCAGAACAATTTAAAAGGATGTTGTCAGGGCTCGGGGTCTGAGTTATAGGGAGAGGCTGGCCAAGCGAGGATTGTTTTGTTTAGAGCAGAGGAAACTGAGTGGGTACTGTTCTAGAAGTGTGTAAGACTATGAGAGGCATGGGTAAGGTGAATGCACTCAGTCTTTCTCCCAGGGAATCAAGGACTGGAGAGCATCAGTTGAAGGTTAGAGGGGAAAGAATAAAAGAGAAGTTGAGGGGCAACTGTTTTACACAGAGGGTGGTATGTATATGGAATGAGCTGCCAGTGGAAGTGGTTGAGGCGGGTACATTAACAACAGGTAAAAGACATTTGGACAAATACATGGATAGGAAAGGGTCAGAAGCAGGTGGGCCAAGTGCAGGGAAATGGGGTTAGTGTGGATGGACATTCTGGTCGGCATGGGCCAGTTGCACCAAAGGGCCTGTCTCTGCTGTAGGACTCTGACTCCAGGTATATTTACTATTTCTCCTGCTATCTCTGGTAGCACCCTGGGATGTATTCCATCAGGGCAAAGAGACTTATCTAGCTTTAGCTCCATTAGCTTGCCCAGCTCTAATGCTTTGGTGATAATCGTTGTTTCATGGTCCTCACCTTCCTCAGTCTCCTTATCAATTACTGGCATGTTCTTCGTATCCTCCACTGTGAAGACTGACTGCGGTGTACTCATTCCTAAACCCTGCTGGATAAGAATAACTTGGTACAGAACTCTGAGAGGTCTTCTTTGAGTCTTTATTGATGAGATATGGCAGTTACCTGGATAGTGTACATGCAGAACACCTCCAAGCAGCATCAGGTAACTCCCCACCTGTCTGATGTAAAGCTCCCATTCTTTATACCTTTTGTGGTTTGGGACTTTGAATAGAGAGTCTCTCTCAGTATTATCTCCATGGCAATGGCAGTTAGAAAGTCTAGTTCAGTTTCACACTTTGTGGTTAAAACATACACCCCTGCGGCTCCCTCAAGTATCTGACAGGCACTTCAGTTTCAGTGGGGCTGTATATCAGGATTCTGATATGGAGGAGCCAGTGTTGGGGTGGGGTGGACAAACTTATAAATCACACAACACTAGGTTATAGTCCAACAGTTTATTTGGAAGTACAAGCTTTTGGAGTGTGCTGTGATTTGTAACTTGATCAGGATTATCTCTATGGTGACAGTGAGGTGCTTCAACAATTACAGAGGCCATATGTTCCCCACACAATAGGTTCCCCTCTAGCAGTGTAAACTGCTATTCCGGCCCTGGGGACAGTTACTCATCACTTTTCTCCCCCAATCCCATCTAGCTTTCTGTTGATCTTTAAAGTTTCTCTAATCTCCTAGTTTCTCCGTAGTCTTTGCCAATTTGTATGCCTTCTATTACAATTTGATAGACTCCCTTATTTCCTGAGCCACTCATGGCAGATTACTCCTTTTTCCTACAGTCCTTCCTTTTCCCTGATATATACTTTTGCTGAGCACTTCGAAAAATTCCCCCGTTGTCCGTCAACTTTCTCATGGTAAAGTCTTTGCTTCCAGTCTACATTAGCCAACTCCTGCCTCATCCTATTGTAGTCTCCTTTGTTTAAGCACTCGATCTTGGGATTAGATTTAATCTTCCACCTTTCCAGCTGTGTTCTAAGTTCAACCAGATTTATCAGAAGTCTTTTACCAGATTACGAGGTGAGGCGAAGTTTCCTGGGTGTTTTGTGTTACATTGTCGTATTAAAGTATAGGATAGATATTCACAACAGAGTATTCTGGACGGTGTGAATGTACGACACAGTCTAAAACCATAAATCACTGTCTCCCCTCAGTTTAAAATTGCAAAATCATTATCTCCCACATGCTTCCTCACTATCTAAGTTTGGAACGCTAATCCACCTGACTATCCTGCTTTTTCCGAAAATCTCCTTTGGTGAAGGTGGTGAGTTTTGGATGCAGCTTTCCAGTTATTACCGTAAGAAGATGAGCACTGGGCACAGGAGAGGCAATGCAGCCCTTCGAACCAGCCCCACCATTTAATACTGTGATGATTGAGCTCACCTCGGTCTCAGCTGGGTTTTCCCACCTGCTCTCTCTCACCCTTCATCTCATTGCAAATTCAACATCTGTATCTCTTCATTAAATCTGCTCATTGTCCTGGCATCCACCGCATTTTGAAGAGGGAATGCCACAAATTTGCAACACATTGAGACAAGTACATTCTTCTTCATGAGAATAGAATAGAGTCCCTACAGTGCAGAAACAGGTTATTCATCCAGCAAATCCACACCAACCTATGATGAGCATCCCATTCAGACCCACCCTGTCCCTGTAACCCTGCATTTCCCATGGCTAATGGCCTAACTGGCACATACATGGACACTGTGGGCAATTTAGCATAGGCAATACACCTAACCTATACATCTTTGGACTGTGGGAGGAAGCTCAAGCACCCTAGGAAACCCACGCAGACATGGTGAGAACGTGTAAACTCCACACAGTCGCATCTGGCTGAAATCAAACCTGGGTCCCTGATGCTGTGTGGCAGCAGTGCTCACCACTCAGTAACCTTTCAGTCTCAATTGCCAGTTCCAGTCCATGAAGCAGCCAGTTACATGCCCCAGTGAATTGAATTCTAACAGCAGCATTGCCCTGGTAGGAGAGATTGAGGAGCTTGAAGCTGTCTTCTCTGAAGTATCTAAACATGAAACACTTCAAATGAACAAAATCGTCAAGAGCTCGACAGGATAGATACAAGAAGGATGTGCTCCTAGGTGGGTGTGCCTGGAATAAAATAAGCACTAACTACAGTATCTTTACCCAGCATCCCCTTTAGCTACATAAATGTTGAAGATTTATTTGCTGCTCTAATTCCACTCTCTCCATCACTCCCATTTTTCACTGCTGTAATGTTGATGACGGTGCAAATGTATAAAATTTAATTTAATCCATCCCAAAGCCTCTCTGTACCTGTGCCTCACTTGTGTTCACCGAGACACTCATTCAATCTGACCTCTTTACAAACCCTGCTCTGATATTTCCTTAGAGGGCTCAGAATTAATTATTCACAGAATTGTTACTGTACAAAAGGAGGCTGATTGGCTGATCAGCTCTCCAAAGGAACACCTCACTGAATGCCATTCTTCTCCCTTTACCCCATAAACATTCCAATAACACCAGCGAGTTCACAACTAACCACAGCGATTGGATTGTTTTGTTTGTTCATGGGATCACGGCATCACTTGCTGGGGCAGCATTTGTCATCCATTCTAACTGCCCAGGAGATGGTTCAGATTGTTAACTCAGACAAAAAGACAGAAAGAAAGCTGCACATTTAGATCGCACCTTTGATGACCTGGGGCAATGAAACATGAATCAAATCCAATGATTTCAACCTCAAATCTCCGAAAATACAGACACAAAGCTTCCTACTTGTACCAGGCAGTCTCTCCAGCGTCCTTTATTTCTTGAGAAAAGAGGTTTAAGCTGTGTACCCGTTCCTGGTGATTGTAACCTCTGTGTCCTTGTACGATGTATGACTGAACCTTTATTTTCCTGTTCCCTGTGAGCGACATCAGCAGCAGAAACAGGTCCTGACCTGTGCGGGTTTCGGTTGGAGTATTTGTATTGACAAATTCATTCTCACCCTCCCATACAGTGTGAAATTGCTGTAAAACAGAAGGAAAGGATTGAGTGAGAACCAACAGAAACACCAAGGCAGTGTGTGTACCTGAGCTGAATGAACCTGGCATGAGGAAAACGTGTCGATGATCACAACTAGTTAGAATCACAGAATCCCTGAGGCGCACAAAGAAACTATTCGGTCCATCGAGTCTGCAATGACCCTACCTCCATAACCCCACATTTTCCATGGTTAGCCCAACCCACCTAACCTACACACTACAGGCCGTGTTAGCATGGCCAATCCAGCAAACCTGCACATCTGTGGGAGGGTCACATATTATGTCTAAGTGCTCAGGATTGTGGATGAAGGCTCACAAACACTTGACTCTGACACAAATGCTCTTTTTTTTTCCAAAATAAAATCTGGGGGCAACTGCAACCGGAAAGATTTCTGATTATCTCATGAGGAAGAGAATTCAAAACTCATGCCATTGACCCAGAGGGCGCAGTGAAAGTTACAGAGGTCTGGGAACCATCAGAAATGTAACAGGTTGTGAGCAAGGTGGGGGTGAGACAAGGACAAAAGGACAGTCTGTCACTCGGGGGAAGACCGGAGAGATTAAGCAGCAGAAATGTAATCCCTCAAGGCCACGGGGAATGGAGTTAGGGCTGGGAAAGAAACAAGGAAGCAAGGTGAGCAGCTGCCAAAGAAATACATTGAAAAAACAGATCATAATCACATAGAGGGCAGAGTACACAGTCTGAAATTGTTGCTGTCATTGGTGAGTACAGAACACTGTAAAACCTGGATCGTTCTATTACAGCCAACACATACAGGATGGACAAAGTGGCCTCAATCTGTGCTGTAACTTACTGACAAATTTACTTGAGTTTAATATTCTGGAGAAGTGTCAAATAAATCGCAATGATCCCATTCTGCAGACTTTAGTCCATAGCCCTGCATGTTCCAGCGTTTCAGTTACATCCATGTCCTTTTATTCTAATGTGATGCTGGCTACTGCCTTTACAAGCCCATCAGTGAGTTCCTGCCCCCCACCATCCACTCCCCTTCTTTCTGAGAATTAGTTTCAATCTAAAACCTCCAGTTTCTGACCTCTCTGTTAATGAATAGCTCCTTCCTAGTCACTCGATCTGGATTCCTCAGCATCTTATCACTTCAATTAAATCTCAGCTCATCCTCCTCTGAAAACTTCCCCGACTTACAATAGAACATAGAACATAGAAGGATACAGCGCAGTACAGGCCCTTCGGCCCTCGATGTTGCGCCGACTGAATCCTACCTAACCTATACTAGCCCAATAACTTCCAAATGCCTATCCAATGCCCGCTTAAATGACCATAAAGAAGGAGAGTTCACCACTGATACGGGCAGGGCATTCCATGAACTCACAACCCGCTGTGTGAAGAATCTACCCCTAACATCTGTCCTATACCTACCACCCCTTAATTTAAAGCTATGTCCCCTAGTAACACCTGACTCCATTAGCGGTAAAAGGTTCTTAGTATCTACCCTATCTAAACCCCTAATCATCTTATACACTTCTATCAGATCTCCCCTAAACCTTCTCTTCTCCAATGAGAACAGCCCCAAGTGCCTCAGCCTTTCCTCATAAGATTTTCCTACCATTCCAGGCAACATCCTGGTAAACCTCCTCTGCACTCGTTCTAAAGCTTCCACATCCTTCCTATAGTATGGCGACCAAAACTGCACACAATACTCCAGATGAGGCCGCACCAGAGTCTTATACAACTGCAACATGACCTCAGGACTCCGGAACTCAATTCCTCTGCCAATAAAGCCCAGTACACCATATGCCTTCCTCACAGCACTATTTACCTGGGTGGCAACTTTCAGAGATCTGTGTACATGGACACCAAGATCCCTCTGCTCATCCACACTACCAAGTAGCCTACCATTAGCCCAGTAATCCATCTTCTTGTTATTCCTACCAAAGTGAACGACTTCACACTTAGCTACATTGAATTCCATTTGCCACATTTCCGCCCAGCTCTGCAACTTATCTATATCCCGCTGTAACCTACCACTTCCTTCCTCACTATCCACAACTCCACCGACTTTTGTGTCATCCGCAAACTTGCTTACCCAGCTTTCAAGTCCTTCCTCTAGATCATTTATAAAGATAACAAAAAGCAATGGTCCCAAAACAGATCCTTGTGGTACACCGCTAGTAACTGCGCTCCAAGATGAACATAATCCATCAACTACTACCCTCTGTCTCCTTCCAGCCAGCCAATTCCTAATCCAAACCTCTAATGTATCCTCAATGCCATACCTCCGAAGTTTTAGCATTAGCCTACCATGGGGAACCTTATCGAACGCCTTACTAAAATCCATATACACAACATCTACTGCTTTACCCTCATCCACTTCCTTGGTCACCTTCTCAAAGAACTTATCCAACCTTTCCTCAGAGCAGACATTCTCCAATCATGGAAACATTCTGATCAATCTCCTCTGTACCCTGTCTGGTGAGAACACATCAACGTGGGGACTCGGAGTGAGTGCAGTACCTTAATCATGGATTAACTTGTGTTCCTGACATTTCCAGTGTCACCTCCGTGTACTTGTGGTTGTCGCTGATACAAGAAGTGTTCTGGTTTTCCCACATGGAACTGGATGTGCACTCCATGGGGCTGGGATTCCCTACCATTTGTTAACTAATCCTAAATTAACTTCAGATTAAAACAAGATTATCAGTTACCCAACAATCAACTTCTTTCATTATTCTCAAGTTACTTTTTTAAAATTATTACTATCTAAACACAACAGGCTTTAATTTGCTGAACAAGTATTCAGGTATCTTCTCTGTTAGAATTACTTGAAGATTATTATCTTCAGCTACATTTGGTGAATTGAACACTGATTGTAAATATATGAATATCAAATGGATTTGAGTTTGATGATAATTAATCCAGTCTGACATTCATGTTGATTAATATCAATATAAACAGCAATGAGGTTGATTCATACCTGCCCTCTGGGCAATTAGGGATGAGCAGGAAATGCTGCCGGGCCAGCGATACCCTCATCCTGTGAATGAATAAAGGAAAATAAAAGTCTCTACCCAGTGTGAATGTGTACATGTTCCACAATGCTGTGAACATTCCCAAAGCTAAGTTCTCTATACGCAAAATAACTTGAAGGACTGCTAATACCATTGTTCATTACTTGGTGTGAAAAGAGAAAAAAAAGTCCTTCAAGTTGTGTTTATGAGTAAATTCATTGGTATCTCAGCAGGATGGCTGCCTGAGTGAATCCCTTAACCTCCTCTTCCCCCCCCACCCCCAACACACACACACACACACACACACACACACACACAGAGCAGGTGAACAGCTTCTCCCCAGTCTGACTGGTTTGGCCCATTTCCAGGTGGGAATGGGTAAAGAATTCCCTTCTGGCATTCCCCACATTTCCAGAGTCTGTCCCTAGTGTGGCTGCACTAGTGTTTTGATTTCAGATAAGTGTTGGCAGACTGTTATACACACCATTACGCACCCCACCCACCGCCCCCTCCCTTCCCCCCTCCCAGAACCCAGTATAAGGCAGTAAAACTTTATCTCCTGCTGAGGAAGGACAGCCTGTGTTAGACTGAGTAGGAACACTGAGCAGATTTACCTCAATGACAATTTAATCGGTGACCAGAGCAAGTTAAGCAAGTCCACATAAAATGCATTATAGCACAGAGAGAGGCCCATCAAATCCAAGCTGGCTGTCTGTAGCAGAATCCAATATTCTCATTCCCCATACGTCCCCCAAACTCTGCAATTTTATTTCCCTCGGAACTGATCTAATTGTTTTTATCAATCATTCATCTTCTCTGCTTGCACTACCATAATAGGCAGCATGTTCTGCATATTTCCAGCCAATACAGTCAGCAGAAACACTTGCTCATCTCCCGCTGTATCAAAACTTTACATCTGATCTTAATTCTTGTGCGATCACCTATTGAATACAGATATTTTTTATCTGCTATATCTAGGTGTGTTATAATCTTATATAGCTCTATCAAAAATATATTCAACTTGTTTAATTCAAAGAAAATACAAATTTCTTCAAATCAATTCTGAAGATCACTCATATCATTCAATGTTGATGTCTAATTTGTTCCACAAATCCAGACGAGACAAGTTTTCTGCACAACAGCAGTAGTTTTATTATTGAACAGCTGGCGGGAGTTTCAAAATGTCTCTAAAGTAGCCGAGTGTCCACTTGCAGAGACTGTTCTTCATGAATCTCTGCCTTACCCACAGAGACAGTATATTTAATAGGAATTAGACAAAGACATATCAGTCACATGGGCGATTGCCACTACATAGTTTAAAGTAGGTAATTATGACCTTACAAAGCTTGATGAATGGCGATGTCCTGTGATAAAGTGTGAATGGATTACAGAAACTGATTATTGTATTGTTCATGATTATGTGTTGATGGGAAGAGATTAAGGCAGAAGGGTTCTTCCTTCAGTAAATGGGGGATTCACTTACCTATGCTAATATGGAGGGGAGGTAAGACAATGGGAGCGGGAGGCAGTTTAACAGGGTTGTGCCAAGGGCTCTCAGTCTTGTCTGGAAAGGGCAAATTCCTCTGTCTGGGGTTACGGGGGAATCCACATGTGTGGCTGCAATGCGTTCTATTTTGAAGGTACAGTCCGCCTCCCCCTACTGAGGTGTTCTGTCTGTATTGTAAGAGTACAGGCCTCGTACTGTTACAATGCAGCAGTAAGGCTTTTGGCAGGAGAATGTTTAACCCTTGAGTCGCCAATGCATCCTGAAAGAAAGCAAAGTATGGAACTGGCCCCTCTGTGGTATTTTAAATTCCCCATTCTGACCAGGAATCTGGTGACCAGAATTGGATGCAATGATTGACTGTGACCTAACTAGAGCTTTGTCAATGGTCAGCATCTATTCCATGAGTTTGTTATCATTCCCTCTATTAATGAAGCCCAGTATCCTATACGTTTACTCAAAACACTTTATGTTCTCTCTCCTTAAATGATTTGTACATATTGTCCCCCATCCTGCTGTCCTGCTCCCTGTGTCTGTTCCAATCAAATATATATTCCCTTTCTACACTGCTTCTCTCAAAATGCATCAACTTACTATGTGTTCTAATGAAGAGACATATTCCACTCAAAATATTATCTCTTGCTCGACACATTCTACACGCCCCGGAAAACAGAACAGGACAGCACTGGGATAATCGCCCACTATGTCTGTACGGATCATGATACCATTCCAAACTAATTCCATCTGCCTGTAAATGGTCCATATCCCTGCCAACCCATGTCTGCTTATGTGTCTGCCCAAATGCCTCTTAAACATTGTGATTGTTTCTGCTTTTACCAACTCTCAGGCAAGTACATTCTAGTCACTGTCCACCTTCTGCATAAGAAACTTGCCTGACACAACTGCCTTTAAACCTGCACAGATGTTGTTGGAAATACTCAGCAGGTCATGCAGCATCTGTGAAGAAAAATCAGTTAATGTTTCGGGTCTGGTCACACTTCCTCAGAAACGTTATCGCTGATTTCTCTTCACAGATGCTGCTAGACCTGCTGAACTTTTCACAAAAATGTTTTTGTTTTTGGTTTACAGCATCTGCAGTTGTTTTGGTTTTCATTTCCTTTAAACGTCCCCCTTCTCCCCTTAAACCTATGGCCTCTAGAATTTGTCGTTTCCACCTTGGAAAAAAGAGTCAGATTATTCACTCTGTGCCTCTTGGTTCACCCCGCAGCCACTGACTTTCTAGTGACAACAACCCAAGATGTTCCAACCTCTCCCAATCCAGACAACATCCTGGTAAACCTGTTTTCAACCTCTCCAAAGCCTCCACACCCTCCTTATGTGGTGATCAAAACAGCACACAATACCCCAAAGGTGGCCTAATTACAGTTTTATATTCACTCCCCTGACAGAAGAAGGCAAGCCTGCCATCCACCTCCTTCACCACTTTCAGGGAGCTGTGAACGTGCACCTGAAGATCCCTCTGTATATCAATGCTGCTCAGGGCTCTACCGTTTAGTGTATACATTCCTCTTGCAATGTGCCTCCCAAAAGGCATCACCACACATTTGTCCAAATCAGATATATCTGTATTTTCTCCGTATAACCTTCTAACTGATCTTTCTTGCTGTGTCCTTTGACAACGTTCTTCACTGTTCGCAGCTTCATCAATTGTACCATCTACAAACTTGCTAATTAAGTTGTTTACTTTTTCTTGCTAATCACTGATATATGTTGCAAACAACAGATGTCCCAGTTCTGATCCTTGTGTAACAGATGCACTGGCCACAGACCTCCAGCCAGCAACATGTCCCTGCACAACTGTTGCTGGGAGAAGTATCAAAGAGGAGCCTGAGTTTAGCAGCGCGGTGACCTTTATACAGCGCTCCTCATTTAAGCATGGTGGGAGAGCTCCCTCTCGAGAACTCTGTGGCTTCCCCAGCCAAGTACAGCTGGGTTTCCTTCATGCTTTCCGGTAATATTTTCACTCGACCTGATCTCCTGGGTTTGGAATGTTAGCTCGGATATTTCTGTGCTCCCTTTCCCAGTTTCTGATTCGCTGTCCCTCTGCAACTTCCCCTCTCAGCTCATGCAGTTGCTTTGCCAGTTCATTCAAGAATTGTTTGACCCTATCCTTGCCATTGGACATCTCGGGCACTCCTACTGCCACACCTTGTGGCACCTGCGTAGTCCGTCCGGTCACTAATACAAAGGGGGATTGCCTTGTTCCCTTTGCTGGGGTTGATGTCAATTTAATTAGGATGGTGGGGAGTACTCTAACCCATCTCTGCCTGTCTCTGGGAGGGCCTTAGTCAGACTAGCTTTCAGTGTCTGCTTCATTCCTTCTGCTGTCCCTGAGCTCTGGGGGTGGTATGGGAGATGGGGTTTCTGTTCAGTACCAAACAGGCCACAGAGCTGTTTAACTATGTTCCCTGTAACATGTGTCCCTTGGTCAGAATCTGCAGGGGAATACTTCCACCCACTGCGTAAACCTGTTTATTAAGACGCAGCAGGATCTCCTTCCCTGGGATTGGGATGGGTGTCTGTGTCAAATCCATCTGTAATTGTTCCCATGGGCCCCTGGGTCCCTGCTGCTGCCTCCATTTGATCCTGATTGCTTTCCCTGGCTCACACTGTGAACACACTACACACCTTCGACAAAACCTTGCTTTATCTCTCCCTGTTCCAGGCCTCCCCCTGTAGTGGAGCATCTGATATTGCATTGTATCCTGCTAAATATGGGCTGACCCATGATATGGTTTTAATAATGTTTGCCTTATACAGTGTGGTGGCACTGCTGGATCATCCAGACTCTGTCTTGTCCTATTACTGCCCCACCTTTTTCCCATTCCTCTTTCTCCTGTTGTGGGACTGTTTCTGGGAATATCTTTAAACCTTCCTCTCTCACTTCTGCAGCTCCTGCCACTGCCATCTCCTCAAATTGCTGCACTGTTTCAGTCAGTATTTTACCTGCCTTAGCCACATACTCACTGCCCTGTTGTTGTGGGGTTTCTACTTTCCTGTGAGCTCTAATCTTTATTATTGTTGCTTCATTGGGAAAGTTAGCTGCTTCCACTAACTCTCTGACCGGTTCCTCATGCTCTATGTGGCCCCCAGACAGGGTGCTGTACCCTCACCGAGCCCAGACCAACACATGGTCATGAACAATACCAAAGGCATGCTGACTGTCTGTGAATATGCTGACTCCCTGACCCCTGGCTAATGTCCGTGCTTCTGTCAGGGCTTGTGATGGTTCTGCCAATCCTGGCCTCCACAAAAGGCCTCCAATAATTAAACAATCTAAAGTTTGCCTTACCCTTTCGCGATGTGCAGATGGATAGTTTTAAAATCCTGGTCTTTTGTTCCAATGGGATTATCCCCTCTGCCTTCCTGATTTGATCTCCCTGATATGATGTCCCAGGTACGCCTCTACTTACCTTCCCAGTTACACTCTCTGAGGGTTAATTTTAAGCCCGGCCTGCCTGAACTGTCACAATACTATGTTTAATATTTGGATATGTTCTTTCTCACCAACTGAGGTAATGAGGTGTTGGTAAGATTAAATAGACTAACTCCATCAGCCATGTATTGGTGGGATATACTGGAATATTATGGGATCCCTGAGATAACTGGATCCAGGTGTACTGTTTTCCTTTGATAGTAAACATCAGCTTATTCTGCCATTATGGACCAGAACCCATTCACAATATCAAGGGCTGAGACTATATCCTGTTGCGATTTCAATCCATTAAATACAGTGGTGTGGTTTGCTACTGTAGGATACTCTTTAGTGGCGGATTTACTGAGGGAGGTATAATCAATAGTGAGGTGGGATGAGCGGTCTGGATTCAGTGAATTAGTCTGGGATACTGTCGGTCTGACTGTTCCCTGCTTCTCTCAATCTGTTACTGTCACAATGACTGCCTCCTCAGCCCCAGCTTTAATGGGATCCTGTGTGTGTGGGGAGTGAGAGGGCCCTCGATCTTTACAGGATCTACAGATAATAACCCACATTCCTGTTTGAGTTCCCCACACTGCTGTTTGGGTCCTAGCTATAACTCCCCAGATTCCCTGACTGTTCCAGTCTCCCTGCAAGGTAACTACCCTGGAGATGTCGCCTCTCCTTTGCTTCCTGTCCCGGGCCTGGCCAGGTTGTTCCCATATTACAGTTCAGGTCTCTACATCAATAGTTGCTCCGAACTGTTCTAAAATGGCAACTCCCAGAATGGTCCCTTCCTCAGTTTCACACTCCCATATCTGAGTATATTTTCCCATATCGGTGATCTGCATCAGTTTATTTTATCCAGCTTCCTCGATTCCCTCTCCAAATGCTCTCATTTTAGTAATTGAGAGGGTGGGGGCAAATCCATATCGGTAACTGATATAGCTGCTCCTGTATTAATATTTATTAATACAGCAAACACAGCATCAATAAATATTCATGGGCTCTGCATGTGCCTACGTGAGCACATGCCACACACAATGTGAACATCTATCTCCCTCTCTCTGCCTCCGTTCCTTGGCTATGTGCCCTTTCCTGCTTCCCTTGTAATATTGTGGGTCTGATTACCCTCCCTGTATTGAATCTATTCTTCTGTGTTTCTGCGTTTGCCTCAGCTCTCATGACCAATTCAGCATTTGGTTAGAATTATCTCCCACTGGGAGTCCCATGTTTATAATTACAGTTAAATGGGGTCCCATGTCATCTTTTAAACACATCAAACCTATTTCATCATCACACTTTGGGGTTTGGTAATCCCCCGTGTTCCTTACACACCTCAGGCTTCCTCTCTGTATGATTCTTGATATTACCCTTGGCTCCATGAGTCACCAAGGTTATTTTAGACCATTCAGCCTGTCCCCTCCCCAGTGTGTCCCTGCAATATCTGTAAATGCCTGGAGGCACTGGTCAGCTGTGCACTGGGGGGAACTGGCTCACACACCCACCCTCTCATTGCAGGGACAGATTCTGCTGTACACGTCAGGGTATCTTGGCCTGAGAGATCTTGGCTGACACCATCATCGGTGAGACTGTGTACCTCAATTAAATAATCCATATTGTCTCAATAAGGCCCATTAATACCATTTCTCTATCAGGCTGGGTGTTCATTCACCAACACCTGTCGTTCAGCCGGGGAAACGGTTCAGGTTTGGTTTCTGTCAGTTCCCTTTGTTGCTCCCTACTGTCTAGCCACGTTGAGCTTTGATGCCGAGCGGTGCCATGGACACAGCCTTCTGGGCCTTACAGGGCGGTGGGTCATCCCACCCATTGCTGTCCCTCTGTCCATACGTGGGCGCTTCATCATCTAACCTGTTCTACCCAGTGTCACCATCCTCACTGCCTTCTGAGGAGAGCGGGGCACTAGGTACATCCCCCACTGTGACTGCCAGCTGGCCCTTTGGCTTTAAGGCCTCACGTCTGAGAGGCACCACCTTCACTTGTTCCTGTTCCCCATAATAATGGAACACATTCTGTCCTTCCAGGAATAACACAGAACAAAATGTGAATTTGGTTTTACTTGAAATATTTATAACTTGACATTCACTTTACAGATCTATAGAGGTGAGAATTGTACTGTGATTATTTAAGTGAATTTAACATGATCATACAGTGAAAATAACTCTTAACGTCAACGACAATGAATGAACTGAATAATATGTGATCATTTGTACCAGTTCTTGAAATGAAAATTTGATTTTATTTTAATGCTTGTCACCCATTACACCATGGGCATTGTTATTAGGGAATAAAGTAATGGAAGGATATCAGAGAAAATCAATAGACTTTAATTTTAGCTTCACTGCAATAATAAACCAAAACAATATTTGGAAATATGGTTAAACTACATAACAAAGTTTCCAGTGTCATTATTGACATGAAAACTATTTTAGTTTGCAAGTTGTTTGGCTCTAAGAATAACTGGAAATGAAATGTGATTATGAATTGGCCATTTAAAATGTACTTTGAAGAGAATAATTAGATATATTTTTGGAGGAAATTAGGGATTAATGGTTTAAAAATGTTTGGAGGTTGACTGGGATTATTTGATTGAGAGAGGCTGCATGATTATAAAGACTAATTCACCTTTTTCATTGCATTGTTGGTTTCACTAGAATCTGTTGTGGTCTAAGCTCTTGTTGTGTGCAATGGACTGTCACTAATAGCTTCATTAACCTGCGAGTCTCAGATCAGGTTTCCTTTGTCTGTAAGGCAGTCTGTAAGTGCGCGACACACCTGCTTTTCTGAGGGGAAACAGAGACTCTTTTCAAAGGAAATAAGTGGCAGTTCACACACCATCGGCAGGGAAGTGTTTTTCTGAAGAATTTCATTGTCTATCTATAAACCGATGGTACCTGTGTTTGTCAGTTTGTGGAGAATTTAGCCCCTTTGTGCTGAGCTGTTTTATACAAGCAGTTGTTTCATTATGTCTTTGCCAAGAATGTTGTTTACTTTCCCCTTTTACTGTGATTGTGCAGGTTAGAATATTCTGTGAATCAATAATGTTGAATAACTGAACATTGAATAGTTTAGACTCTAACAGAGCAGTTGCCTTGTTTTCAGCTAATTATTCATTTTTTTATTTCCTGGTTGTGTTGATTGTTACAGAAACAGGCTCTGAGCAATGTTTCCATTCACTTGTGTTGGAGTCACTGACAGCCACGTGGTCAGTCAGTTTCAGGCTGATAGATCAGTTTCTCTGTCCAATTAGATGGTGCTCACTTGCTCAGTTTCCGATGGCTCACCTCAGCGTCAGTCCGTCAGCTGCTGAAACCCTGTATCCAGCATTTGTTCCCTCTCACCATGACTATTCCAATACAGTCCCAGCTTGTCTCCCACATTCTACCTCCATTACCTCATGATCACTTCAGATTCTACTGTCTGTGTCCTTGCAGCAAGTTGTGTCAGACACCTGCCTCAGTTTTAAGCTGATCTACATTATGTTCATGAAGAAAATTTCAAAATTTGGTTCACTGCTTTTAAACCTACCCGTGCCTTCACCCTGTCCTCCCTGTGTAGTTCCACACCTCCCTGGGGTATCTGCACTTATCCAATTCCAGCTGTGTGAGGGTTTCTTACTTTGTTCTCCTCCCTGTTTGTGGCTTTAGTTTCAGTTGCCTTGAACCTAAACTTGGTCATTCTCTTCCCCCGTTCCCTTCAACACTGCTTAATTCTCGCAGTTTGATCAAGGTTTTGGTTTCCATCCTTTGTAGCTCGGTAACAGTCCTGTGGTATCATTGCTGAACTGTTAATGCAGAGACCCAGAGAATATTCTGGATTCGAATCCCACCACGGCAGATGTGGAACTTGAATTTAATAATCATCTAGAATTATGAGTCTATTGATGAAATTATTCTCCATTGTCAGGAAAAACCCATCTGGGTCACTGATGTCCTTTAGGGAAGGAAACTGCCATCCTTACCTGGTCTGGCCTACATGTGACTCCTGACCCACAGCAATGTGGTTGGCCCTTACCTGCCCGCTGGGTAATAAATGTTGCCCACAGCCAGTGGCACCTACACCCAGTGAATGAATTTTAAACAAAGATCTCATTCCTTGGATCATGTGAGAGAGAAGCAGAAGGTGACCATTCGGCCCCTCGAGCCCAACCATTCAATAAGGCCAGGCCTGATCTGTTAGCGATTTGTCTTCCATCTCCCCCCAACGTCCCTTCACAAGAATCTATCAACTTGTGTCTTAAAAATACTCAGTGAGCCCACCTTCTGTGGCAGAGAGTTCCAAATTTGCACAGCCCTCTGATGGGAAACAAATATCATCATAGCTGTCCTGAAAGGGTGAACCCAATTTTAAAGCAGTTCCCTCTAGTTCAGGAATGACTCACAAGTGGAAACATCCTTTCCACATCCACCTTATCAAACCATTCAGGATGTTAGATACTTCAGTCATGTCACCCCTCACTCTTCCAAACTCTAACTGTAACAAACCTATCCTGTCCAACCGATCCACATTTTATTTCTGTCACTCCGGGTGTGAGTGGGGTTGAAATGTTGTGTTATGTTTATTATGCAGTGAATGTGTTGCTTCACTGTGTGGGGTCTAAGAGTCAACATGAGCCATACTAGCTTCCCTGTCTCACTGTATTACATATATCTTACATCACTGTCGTGTTTCCATCCCTCCCTACCTCATCGAACTAAAAAGAATGACAAAGATCGAGAAAAGTTGTCAGAAAATTTGTTGTTGCATAAAAGGTATTTGATCTGTTTGTAGAGATTGCATTGTAATTGTAGTAACCAGTTAATTAAAAGTTACTGACAAAATATTTTAAGAGGATCTACTGTTGGTGGTGGAAATGCTGCTGGTTCATATAAGAGAGGGCTGGGGTGAATACTGTACTTGGTTTTGATGAGAAAGTTGAGCAAGGTCAGATTCTTTTATCCTTTTCAATAAGGGGCAGAGATTGCAGCTAGGACAGTGTGGAGCTGGTTTGATCTTGTAGACATTTTAAAAATATTTATTTGATGTGATGTGGCTGTCACTGGCTGGGCCCAGCATTTATTGCCCATCCCTAGTTGCCCTTGAGAAATTGGTGGTGAGCTGTCTTCTTGAGCCGCTGCAGTCTACCTGCTGTGGGTATACAGCACAATACCTTTGGGGTGGGGATTTCCAGGATTTTGACCCAGCGACAGTGAAGGAACAGCTATATATTTCCAATTCAGGGTGATTAGTACCTTATCGGGGAACTTGAAGATAGTTGTCTTTCCATCTAGCTGCTGCCCTTGTCCTTCTCGATGGAAGTGGCCATGGGTTTGAAAGGTGCTGGTTAGTGAATTCCTGCAGTGCATCTTGTAGATAGTATACACTGCTGCTACGGAGCATCAGTGGTGGGGGGGGTGGATACTTGTGGATGCTGTGCCAATCAAGCCGGCTGCTTTGTTCCGGATGGTATCAAGTTTCTTGAGTGTTGTTAGGGCAGCACTATCCAGGCAAGTGGGGAGTATTCCATCACACTCCTGAGTAGTGTCTGGTGGATGTTGGACAGGCTTTCAGGAGACAGCAGTTGAATTACTCTGTAGCCACCGTGTTTATGTGCTGAGACCAATTCAGTTTCTGATCAATGATTATTCCCAGGATGTTGATCGTGGGTGTTCAATGATGGCAACGCCAGCGAATGTCAAGGGATGGTGGTTAGATTATTTCTTATACGTGATGGTCATTGCCTGCATTTGTGTGGAATGTATGTTACTTGCCCCTTGTCAGCCCAAACCTGGATATTGTCCAGATCTTGTTGTACTTGGACTTGGACTGCTTCAGTACCTGCGGAGGGAATTAATTATTAACGTTCAATAACCATGGAATTATGCAAATTCCTTTTTCTATCAAATGTCATGGACTGTATCTTGTGGTCACTCTGATATTCACTTTGGTTATCTCCTTACTCTCTTCCTGATTCAGACACAAATGTTGGATCATCGATCAGGATAAAATTACATCAATTTCTCCTTCACGGTGCACTGATAGATTTTGAAAATCTAAGTGTTGCTAACATCTAATTATTGTTCCGTTCAGTTGGGGGTATATTTATGCTCAGTAAATGCAATAATGGCTCAGTACATGAAGTAATGTGAAGATATGGCAGTGTACAAACTCACAATGATTGTGAATATCAATTTTTATTTTAACCATATAAACACAGTTGAATTGTTTTTATTATATTTGACTTCAATGCTCACATTCATTGTATTTCTGATCACAATAAGAGTGAACTATTTCTTGTGACAAAATTATTTCAAATTCATGTCACTTTTTTATGGACGCAAAATCGAATCAACACCCGTTTGTTCTCTCCTTTACCCATCGCAGTCAAGTTTGAATTGTACAATGCTAGCTTGGTACAGCACGGAAACAGGCCATTCAGGCAGCCCGGCCAGGTTCCCTAAACTAAACTAGCCCCATTTTCCTGTGTTTGTTCCATATCCTTCTGGACGTTTTCTATCCATGTAACTGTCCAAAAGTCTTTTAGATGTTATAATTGTACCAGCCAACGCCTTTCCTCTCACAGCTCATTCCATGTGAGCCAAACACACTTTGTGAAAAAAGTTGCCCCTCAGATCCCTTTTAAATCTTTCCTCCTTACCTTAAATGTAATTTACACTGTAGAATCTTTATGACTGCAAAGTTATTAAAAGTTGAGAGGTACTTAGAAGCAGCATAATAACATTCATAGTTTAGTCAGTGAACGGAAGCAAATAAATTCAAGATATTGTGAACATTACAATGAACAACAGATACAAGTTGAGAAAATGTTGGATTGAAAAATAATTCAGTAGACACTTAGATATTTTCTAATCAACTCTGATGTGCTTTGACACATCTCTGTTGAAGTTTAGAATTGAATCCATACCTCCTGGTCTTTCAGTACAGACATTACCAGAGCCCTACATAATGGTCCTATGCAAGAAGGGCAGGACTATAATCACATACTTACTGTGGTTACTCACAGGGAAAACTGCTCAAATATTTATTGTGATAATCAGACTGGGTTGTATTCGACAATTCCAGTGTGTAATGGACAGATAAAAGGAATTAGTAATTCATAAAAATGTTGGAACGAAGCGACAATGATCTTAAACAAATATAAATCTCATGATAATCAAGTAATTAAATATGTTTGAAGCAGTCATTTATGTACTCAAAATTAAACTGCTTTGTAATGCTCATGACTTGGAAGTAAAGCATTAGTCATTCAATGTGACTATTAATCGAAAGATAATTTCCCTCATTTTCACAAAATTGTGATTTCTAAGAATTCAAGATTTATTGTAAAAGAATAGAGCAAACATTTGTTAATTCTGGTTTGTATACACAAGAAACACGTGAAATTAATACAATGTTTAACATGAAAAATATTTAGCTCTTATTGTAATAATTAGAAATATAGAAATGTTAGCATTGAAATGAAATACAATTAATACAAGGACGCAAAAAACTGTGGATACTGGAAATCAGACACAAAAATAGCTGATAAATTTAAGAATGATGAGAAACCCTTACTGCAATGTAATTGTACAATATGTTGGAAAGAACTGAAATATTGATGTGAAAACTAGTTAGTCATCTCTTAATTGATAAGACTGATTAATGATCATTTAATTAAAATGAGAATTCAAATGAAAGACAATGAGATAGTTACTATGAGTGTTGGGTGAGAAAACTTTGCTTGATTGCAGGTGTGTTGACCTGAAACGAGTGTAAATATTTCATCATGATACTGGCACTAAGAAATAATAGATTCAACTCTCATGATGGTGTGATAATTGAAATTACAATTAAAGAATAATTAATGTTGGAACTAAACACTTAGAACGATTCAATATTTTCACAGCAGTTTGTACTAGATATTCAATAAGATCAGTAAACTGAGAATTAAAATATTGGGTTAATTTCAAAACAAAAATCACACCCTCAGAGATTATTCATCAGAATAGTTTTGTCATTGAAAGAAACCTCATTTATTCAAGAATTCTGCATTTTCCTCATTTTCTGTCTTTTTCCCACAGGGATCTGCACTGGAACCCTTCTGTTTGCGGGACAAATATATATAAGTGACATGGATTAAAATCTAATTTCGTGAGTTAATAAGTTTGCAGATGATACAAAGTTCAGTGCAGTTGTGGATAATGTAGAGGGTTGTCAAAGAATGCAGCAGGAAAAAGATAAATTGCAGATATGGGCAGAGAAATTAAAGGCAAAGTTTAATCCATACAACTGTGAGGTGTTTCACTTTGGGAGCTCAAATATTAAGGAAAAGTAGGTGATGGCAGGACCTTGAACAGCTTTGTTGTTCAAAGGGATCTTGGTATTCAAGACCATGGCTCCCTGAAAGTGACCATGCAAGTAGATAGGGTGGTCAGGAAGGCAAATGACATGCTTGCCTTTATTGGTCAGGGAGCTGGTTACACGAGTCAGGATGGCATGTTGCAACTTTATAAGACTTTGGTTAAGGCATACTTAAAGTATTGTATTCACTCCTATTCGCCACATTATAGGATGGGTATGGAGGCTTTGGAGAAGGTACAGAGGGCATTTACCAGGATGCTGCCTGGATTTGGAGACGTGAGAAAAACTCAGGTTGCTTTTTTGTGGAGTAGCGGAGGATGGAGGAAGAATTGATGCAAGTCTATTCAATCAGGAGATACGGAAATAGGGTTGACAGTCAAAATGGTTTTCCCAGAGTTGAAACGTCAAAAGTATGTGACATGCGTTTAAGGTTAGGGGAGACAGTTCAAGGGGCATGTGAGGGGCAATTTGTTTTTTACAAAGGGAGTGGTAGGTGTCTGGAATGAACTTCCAGGGTTGGTGGTAGAGGCAGATACATTAGGGCTTTTTAAATGTTCATTTAGATAATTTGGAAGGATATGGACCAAGGGTAGACCGAAGGGGTGAGTTTATTTTGCATTATGTTCCGCACAACGTTATGGGCCAAAGGGCCCATTCCTGTGTTGCACAGATCTTTGAGAGAAAACTCATGTCTAACACATATGACATTTAATCTAATCAATATTTAGTCACTGGTGTCAAAAATAGGAATAAAATAAGTAGAGAATGAACTTGACTCTAATCTAAAGATATATTTTATCATTTGGTATTGCTTTGGTATTTTTTTCTGAATTATCAGCTTTGATGGAGATGTGTTGAAAATGTTTGCAGTTACTGATCTGCTGAACCAAAATGACCCCTTTTAAACTGATGATTGGACTAGACACCTTTTAGAAAACTTGAAAATATTCGGTAAGGTGAGATGCACATCATACTTTAATCCTATATTTCTTATTGACAATACTCCAATAAAACTTTTTTTTACGTCTATACCAAAAAGATTGATTTTCCATCCCATGCCCATTGGAAATATCTGAATGCCACTCATTTCAACAATCAAAGTAACCATAGCCTCATCGATTCAGAGATATCTAATGACATTTCACCAATAATTACTGTTTATTTTAGAACATTGTATGTTCAAACAGCAATGTGAGATTTCTCTTTAATATTCAGTTCACTGACAGCATATTAATAATTTAGTTATTGCTAATATCTAATAACTGATCAATCCAGTAAGGGATATAAAAGTGGAATTATGGCTCAGTACATCAACTGATGGAAAGATATTGCAGTGTTCACTCTCCCAATTATTGTGAATATTGATGTATATTTTGATTTGATTTGATTACATTTTTCTTCAACGTGAAGGCTTATTGTATTTCTGATCTCAGCAGGGGTTAAATATTTTAAAGCTAAAAATATTCAAATTTGTGACTTTTTTTTGTAAACACGAGAAAAAAACATACATGTGTTTGTTCTTCCCTTTATCAATCAGAGTACATTTTGAATTGTTGGAAGTTGTACATTTGTGTAAGGAAGGGGAGCTGCCTGCAGCTGCATAGTCAAAGTGACTAATTTTTGTTTTGGTGATTCCACCTGGTGCTAAGCATTCTAATTATCTTTTCATTATCAGAAAAATTGCTTTAAACATATTCAGCAGTTGTATTTTTCATGAATTTACAATAAGCGCCTGATATATCTATTTATTTTTCCTTCAATTGTCACGATAGTAATTTTTACGTAAGAGCCTATATACTTAGTACCATCATTATTGTGAATTACCATTTCATTCTCAGTCCATTGCATAGAAACAGTCAAATTAATTCCCAGCCCAATTATCAGAGTGAACACTGGTTAGTTTTCATTTGAGTAATCACAATTAATTATAATCCCACCCTTCCTTGGTGGGAACATAATGAAAGGAACCTGTGGAACTCCAGTAGAGTGTCTCCCACGAGACCAGGAAGTGTGCGTTGAGTTCCCATCTTCAACAGAGATGCACCAAAACAGCTTAGAATGGTGATTAGAAAATATCTAAGCAGAGTTTGAATTGCTTTTCAATCCAATTTTGGATTTGCTCTGTCTGTTGTTCATTCCAATAATCACAGATTCTGCAATTTATTATCTTCAGGTCATTAATAAATGTATGTATCACATTACATTGTCTCTAAATTTTAGATTTGAGGACACTGTAGGGTTTTTCAAATTTAAAATATCACAATACTACTTCCACTTATCTCACTTTGTGTATGACGGCTTCAATGCATTTTGCTAAGCAATTCTACTAAACATAAAGATTTTGTTGACTTTAAATAGTATCTTTAGCACTCGCTTATCAATCTATTCCTAAATCAAAGAATCATAGAGTCATAGAATCCCTACAGTGTTGAAACAGGCTACTTGTCTCAACAAGTCCACACCGACCCTCCGAAGAGTAACCCACCCAGACACATTCCCTTGTTCTATTACTCAACATTTCCCCTGACTAATGCACCTAACCTACACATCCATAAACACTATTGGCCATTTGGCATGGCCAACTCACCTAACCTGTAGACTTGTATACTATGGCATTGTTATTGAAATCAATGCTCACACAAAACACTATTCATAAAGCCAGACAATGGTCTCATGATCATTTAATTACTGTTCAGTGGAATAATCTGAGTAACTGTCTTATTGTTCCTGAGATCAATCACCACAGTAAGCATCTGATTATCATTCCCTCCAGTAAATACAATGAGTGTCTTCTGAAATTTCTGTTCTGTAATTACCCAAGATACGTATTGCTCACAGCAGTGTTTATTCTTCATTACGAGTGGCCAAGGATTCTAACAGCCATTGATCTTGATCTTATTGCTACAGAATGCAGTAACCACAGTAAACATTTCATTATAATTCTTGCCAATAAATACAAGAGCTATCCTCTTACTTTTCAGCCCAGCAATTACACATGATTGTCAATGCTACTATATTAATACATATTTGTTCAGGCCAATCCAAAGACAAAATGACCAATAATATCCCTTGCAAAATTATTTGTAAATATCTGATTTTTGCTCAGGTGAAACATAACAATTATCTCAGCCTTTGAAATTCAGAGAGCTCCAATTATGTTTCCCTGCAATATTATTCTTCATTTCTATATATTACTCAGTCTAATATCAAGATGAGATAAATCATTATTCTCAAATTCACGAATATGATTTTTAAAATCCCTTTGTTGCTAATATATCTTATATATAATAATTGTGCAATCCAGTAAGGGGTATAAATGTGGAATTATGTTTCCGTACAATAAATACTGCAAGGACATTGCAATGTGCAATCTCTCAATCATTGTGAATATTGTATTTATTTTAAACTTGGAAACATTTTTGAATTGATTTGATTATAATGTACTTCGATGCTGACATTTACTGTATATCCAATCACAATATCAGTAGATTATAAGGAGGTATCATCGTTCATTCCAATAATCACAGTATCTGCTATATACTTTCATCTGGTCACTAATAGTAAGATGTATCTAATTCCACTCAATCAATATTCCTCAGAAAATATTTGAGAATGTTGCAGTCATAAAGCTGAAATATACAAATCATGATACTCATTAATTTTCTCTTGTTCTGTCGATCTTAGTTAAAACAACACATAGAATTTTATGTTCCAGTGCTATAAATATGAGAAAAGATCAATTTATTCTTCAGTAAAATCAACAAATGTCACATGATATTATTTATCATTTTTTAAATTACTGGTCAATTTATGAATTGTGTGAGATTTGATTTTAGCTTTCCAGTCATTTATTTATATTAAATGTGACATTGAAATGGTGTGAAAATATCAGGTAGTGTTCATTTGAAAGTTGGATTTGCCAACTCTCACTTATCCCATTGATTGCATGATGGTTTAAGAACGTTTCACTCAGCAATCGTAGTAAATATAAAAAACTGTCAGATTTTAAATCAGATCATTCGCATCCAATTATCAATCTGTTCCTAATTCAAGTAAATGTATCAATTTTATTGAAACCAATGTCCACGCTAAACAGTACACATAGAGCTACACAAAGACGTCCATTCCCATCTGATTAATGTTCAGTAGAATAACCTGAGTAAGTACCTTATTGCTCCTGAAACCAATGATAACAGTAAGCATTTATTTACTATTCCATGCAACAAGTGCAATTGATATCTTCTATTTCAGTTCAGGAGTTATAGATGATTTCTGTTGCTTAAAACAATGCTTCTACTTTATCACGGATATTGACTGTAATACAATCATGCAAACAACAAACGTTTTGTCATTCTAAAAATCTTTAAGTTTACTTATTTTATATTTGTGTGCAAGAGATATTTCAAATTACAACAATTTTTGTTGTATAATTCAGCAAACTTAAACTTTGAATTTGGCAAAGTCTCCATTTTTGCAAAATGGAATTCGTTTTCAGTTTATATAACACAGTAAATGACTTTTTTTTCCAAATCACGCGTTCTACAAAATGATTATTGACTTCAGTTAATTGTAAGAAAAGAACTGCTTTGAACACGTTGATTATTTTTGTCTTTTCTATTCCAACATTATTCATCACTGTACAATAATGACACAATTATTATAATTCCTTGATGTGCCAAATGTCTGCATCATTTGTTCACTTTCATGCTCACTTTCATTATCTATTAACTTTCTTCCAAATTTTGACACAAATGTCTGAAATCTGATCATAATATTAATTACCTGAATTAAAATAACATGTCTCGATGAGGAAACCATTTTAATAGAAATTCATATTTCTTGTGTTACCTGTATTTGGTAAAGAAAAAAAAAGTTCTATAATCACTGAATGGCCCATTTGTACTTCAATTCATAAAGCTAGTTACTATATTGTATTCCACAATTTAACAATTTTAATAAATATTCAATCAACAAAACAGCAAAGTGTTTTTGAAATATTGAATCATTTTAATTGCTCATATAACAACATTATCAAGTCATTGTCATGATAATAATTGTGCAATTATTTAAGAAAGTCTTGAACAAGTAACGTGAGATTCACATTTTAATTTAACCAATTGTTTCTGAGTACCAACACTGCAATATGAAACTTTATTTTCAGGTCAAGTTTCCCATGATGGATCCAAGGACTTCCCATCCAACATTAATCATGAATGTCTGATGTTTGCTTATTTGAATGATCTCCATAATCACAGACTTTAAATTCACAGACCTGCAATTACTTTTCACTGCAATAATTCCTGTTTGTTTGCACATTCCTCAGTCACATAGCAAAACGAGATTTCTCACTATTTCTAAATTCATTGATCGATTTTTATAATTCAGTTGTTGCTCATACCTAATAATCATTCAATCCAGTGTTTGCTGTAAATGTGGAATTACAGCTCTTTACATAAATAACTGAATATATTGCAGTGTACAATCTCTCAATCATTGTTAAATATTAATTCTTATTTTACCCACAGAAACATAGTTGAATTCATTTAAAGATATTTCACTTCAATGCAAACATTTATTGTACTTCTAATCACAATAAGATTTAAGTATTTTTCATGCAACAAAATCATTTAAAATGTTTGCGTTTTGTTAAGTCAAATGAAAAAGAATTAACATCTCTGTATTGTTTCATTAAACAATGACAATGCATTTTGAATTTTTCGAAGTTGAGCATTTTTGCAAAGAAGGGATGTTGTCTTCAGCTGAATAATCGCATTGAATAACTAATTCACAGAATCTGCTGTTTATTCTCTTCGAGTTCCCAAGCAACCAAATTAACTAATTTTGCTGGTTCAAAATTCCTGGAAAGTATTTGATAATGTTGCAGTCTTAAAGATGAAGATGTCATTCTGATTTCACTGATTTATTTTATTAGAAAGAGCTTAATTCAAACATTTCAGGCACATAAATTGCTATTCTGCAGTGTTAAAAAGATGAAAAGAAAATTAATTTCTTCATCAGTGAAATAAACAAATGTCACTTCCCATTATTCGTTAGTTATCTCATTCCCAAATTTGTAATTAAACAATGCAATTCACCTGAATATTGTTGTGTCCTTTGATCATATTAATTTTCTAATTATTGTTCATTCATGATTTGTTAGAGATTTTTATTTTTTGTTTTGCATGTCTCTTACTTATTTCACTTCTTGCATGGGGGCTGGGCATTGAGAACAGAGGATTAGTGGTTAGCACTTGCGTCTTACAGTGTTATGCACTTGGGTTTGATTCCATCCTCGACCACATGTTTGTGTGGAGTTTGCATGTTCTGGTTTTCTCCCACAATCCAAAGATGCGCAGATTAGGTAAATTGGCCATGCTAAACTGCACGTTCTGTTCAGGGATGTGTAGGTTAGGTGCATTAGTCAGGGGTAAATATCCAGAAATTTGACTGCAGAATGGTGCTGAGTGGATTATTCTTTGGAACGTCAGTGTAGACCTGTTTCTACACAGTAGGGATTCCGTATAATTAGAATTGTGTTTCGCTAAACAAAACTGACATTTTTTTAAAAAGTTGCCTTTAAAACTTATCTTTAACAGTCAATTGTCAATCTTGTAAAATATGTCAATGTTACTGAAATCAATGTTCAAACAAAACACTGCACATGAAGCCACACAAAGATCTTCATGACCATCTAATTACTGTTCAGTGGAATAATCACAGTAAATATCTTATTGTTTCTGAGATTAATCACCTCTATCACAGTAAGGATCTGGTTATCATTCCCTCCAATAAATGCATTTCGTTGTCCCTCTGGTATTTCAGTTCAGTAGTTCTACACCACACTGGTTGTTCACCGCATGGTTATTCTTTATTATGAATGGCCAAGGGTTCTAACGGCAAGAGATGTTTTTCGATCTGATTTGTTGCATGTTCGCAAACAGGTTTTCACTATAAATATTGCAAACAAATGTGTTAACTTGGTCTTGTTCAAGTGCTGATGCTAACCTTTTCAGTTCATATTCATTAAACTTATTTGGAGAAAGTGGGGAAAGCTGAAGCTGAAGATCAGAGCCAAGAGTGTGGCATTGGAAAAGGGCAGGCACATCCAAAGAGCAGGAGGATCGACCTTTCGGGCATTAGACCGTCATCAGAAAAGATTCCTGATGAAGGGCTTATGCCCAAAACGTAGATTCTGCTTCTCCTCGAATGCTGCCTGACCTGCTGCACTTTTCGGGCACCACGCTCTTGACATTAGAAAAAATTGACTGAATATTCAGAGATTATACTAAAAGTTGCCTCTGTCAATTTAATTTCCTTTGCTTTCTATTCACTAAAGTTTTCATGTTAATTGTTTCTCCTTTTCTTCTTAAATCTGATACAAATCTCAAAATACAGAACGCATTAAAATTCACATGAACTATAAATCTGCATTCTCGACAAGAAAACCAATGGAAGGCGAGATAGAATTCTTGAACAGCCGACACATTTAAATGAAAAAGTAATGCCTTCCAAAAATGTTTGCCCATCTGTATCTCTCTTTCAATTCAATAATCATGCAAATAGTTTATAATTGTTAATTGATCTCTCTGATGAGTACCTAATCAATGTCAATGTAACCAGTTGAAACATTAACAACAGATTGATAACTGGGTGCTATAGATCTTATTTGAAGTCAACAAATGTTTGGAATTTACTCGAATTCCACCAGGAAGCATTCTTGAATCACAATATAAGAAATGAGATATGTGAGAGATGTGCAAACCTTATTTTTAAATGAACAAACTCCAATATTTTCAAAACATTTCAATCTATCTGTCAAAATGAACAGGTGAATGGAAAAGTAAAAACAAGTTTCTGACAATTCATAAACCGAACAATTACAAATTCACTTTGATAAAAGGACAGAGTAATATTTAGATTAATCACAACATTTAGTTACAAAGTAGGTAACCAGCTGACTGACATGTAATTGGTGGTAGCACTTGTTAGTTTACTGAAAATATCAACTTTATTTCAAATTTATAGCACAAGAGAATAATGTTTAATGTGTTTCAATTGTTTGGTCTTGCCCCTTCATAACAAAGAAAGATCAATCTCATTACTTAGGCATCGTAATCTTTAATTCTGTAACAATTTCAAATATTCTCCAGGAACTTATAAGCAACAGAATTAGATACAGGTATCCCCACTATCTGAAAGTAGAGTGTTATTATTAACCCTCACATAAACTGAAAAGGGGCAAATCGAAGAAGCATTAATTTAAATGGGAAACATCCCCCCTTTTTTCATAAAAGTGAAAATCCTCTTCAGATTTCTTTCAGTTAGAGTAAACAGGGACAGATGTAAGTCTTTTGTAAAAGCAATGTGGCTAAAGTGAAGTTTCCAACAATATTTCTTGGTAACCTGACACAAATAAGTATCAGAATTTGTGATTATTGATATAATAGATAAAAGCAGATCTAATGTTGAATTGAAAAGCAGTTCAGTCTGTGTTTAGGTGCTCTCTAATCACCATTCAGAGCAGCTCTTGATATATTTCTGGTGAAGGTGTGATTTGAAACCTTCCCTCGGGTCTAGTAATAGAGACACTGCCACAGCTTCACAAGTTCCTTTCATAATGTTCCCACTCAGCACGGCAGGACTGCAATATTATGTTTAATATGGTTACACAAATGAAAACTAATCAGCTGTTTATTGCAGTATTCGAATGGGAATTAATTAGGTAGTTTCTGTGTGTAATGGACTGGAAATTAAACACTATTTTACAATAACAACACAATGGTGGTCTTAAATAAACAGCAATCTCATGACAATTCTTTGAAGGACAAATTGATAAAACTGCATGATCATTGTACTTTGATTTAAAAATGCAATTTCCCTTCCTTTCAACAATGTACAACTTCCACAAATTCAAAATGAACAGTCATCGATAAAGAAAGGAACAAGCAGATGTTAATTCTATTATCTGTACATAAACGTGCGATGAATTTTAAGTAAGTTATATATATGTAAAAATGAAACTGTTGTTGTGCTTGGAAACACAATAAATGTTAGCATGAAGTGAAATATAATCAAATCAATTCAACTGTGTTTTCTCAGTTAAAATACAACTCAATATTCAAAGTAATCGAGTGATTGTACACTGCAATATCTTGACATTAATTCAGTGCTGAGATATAATTCCACATTAATACCCCTTATAGTGAAGCAAACTTGTGCCAGGAGTCAGAGGGGATAGGGAGGTCCTTAATGAGTACTTTGCTTCAGTATTCATGAGTGAGTGGGACCTTGTTCCTGTGAGGACAGCGTGAAACAGGCTGATATGGTCGAACAGTTTGATGTTAAGGCAGAGAATGTGCTGAAAACATTGAAACATCACAGGGATAGATGTCCGCTGGGCCAGAAAGGATATAACTTAGGTTGTTATGGGAAGGGAGGCAAGTGATTACTGTGTTTTGGCAATGATCTTTGCATCTTCACTGTCCACTGGAGTCATATCAGATGATTGGAGGGTGGCAAACATTATTCCCTTATTCAAGATAGGCAATTGAGATAATCCTGATAATCATCGATGAGTCAGTCTTACATCGGTTGTGGGCAAATTATTGGAGAGGAGTCTGAAAGACAGAATTTATGATTATTTGGAAAAGTATTGATTGATTAGAGATGGTCAGCATGGCTTTGTGAGCCGCAGGTTATGCCTCACAAACCTTACTGAATTATTTTGAGGATGTGACAAACACATTGGTGAGCACAGAGCAGTGGATGTGGAGTATATGGATTTTAGCAAGGTGTTTGATTAGGTTCCTCATGGTAGGCTCATTTAGAAAATAATGAAGCATGGGATACAGGGAAACCTGCCTGATTAGAGAATAAATTAGATGGCCCAAAGAAGACAGGGTGAGATTACATGGATAGTTTTCAGCTTGGAGCACGGTGACCAGTAGTATTCTGAAGGGATTAGTTCTGGGACCTCTGCTTCTTGTGATTTTTATAAATGACTTGGATGAGGAAGTAGAAGGGTGGGTTAGGAAGTTTGACAATGACACGAGGGTTGGTGGAGTTGTCGATTAGTGTGGAGGGCTTTTGTAGTTGCTAGAGGACATTGGCAGAGCTGGGCTGAGAAGTGGCAGATGGAGTACGACCTGGGAAAGTGTGAAGTTATTCATTTTGCAATTTCAAATTTGAGTGCATATTTTCGGATTAAATGCAGGATTCGTGACAATGTGGAGGAACAGAGGGATCGTGGGGTGCACGTCCATACATCCCTCATGGCTGACATCCAAGGTAATAGGTTTATTGAGACGGTGTATGCTGTGTTGGCTTTCATTCGCAGGAAAATTGAGTTTAAGAGCCAGGAGGTTATGCTGCAGCTCTATGGATCCCTGGTGAGAATACACTTGGAATATTGTGTTCGGTTCTGATCACCTCATTATACATAGGATGAGGAAGCTTTAGAAAAGGTGCAGATGAGATTTACCAAGATGCTGCCTGGACTAGAAGGCATGTCTTATGAAAAGAACATTGAGGGAGCTGGGGCTTTGGTCATTGAGGTGAAAGAAGGTGAGAGTTTACTTGATAGATTTTTATAAGATGATGAGAGACATAGATAGAATGGGTAATGAAAGAGTTTTCCCCACAAAGTGGCATAATTTTAAGGTGAATGGGGGAAGTTGTGGGGAGATGTCAGAGATAGATTCTTCATAGATAGTGGTGGGTGAGTGGAATGCACTGCCAGTGGTGGCAGTAGATTCAGATCCATCAGGGACTCTTGGATAGGCACATGGATGTTGGTAAATGAAGGGCATGTTGGTTTGTTTGATCTTAGAGTAGGAGAAAAGGTTGGAACAACATCGTGGCCAAAGGGACTGTACTGTTCTGTCCTGTTCTATATTCTATGGAATGAAATGAATAATTATTATATATTAGCAACATATAGATTTTCAAAATTCTATTAGCATACTTAAGAATAATGATAAATTTCATCTTGGTATTTTACTGTGCTATCTGCAAAAATAAACTGGAATTGTTGCAGGGAGAAGTAATTAGGTTTTTCTCAATTTATAAGGCTGTGATTACACAGATCATTCAAATGAGCAAAAGTCATATTTTGAACAGTGATGTCAGAGATAGTTTCTTTATAGATAGTGGTGGGTGCATGGAATGCACTGCCAGTGGTGGTAGGAGATTCAGATCCATCAGCGACTCGAAGCGACTCTTGGATAGGCATATGGATGATAGTAAATGAAGGGCGTGTTTGTTAGTTTGATCTTAGAGTAGGTTCATTCAACTCAGATACATATGCTTCCTTTATGGTTCTGTGGGTGCTCACTCACTCCTTCCCTTCAGTTTTACATCAATTTCACACTGAATGTGAGGGTGGGAATGAATTTGCAAATATATATACTCCAACCGAAACCCCTCACAGGTCAGGAACTGTTTTTGCTACTTTCATCACTCACAAGGAAGAGGAAAATAAAATGTTCAGTCACAAATCTTACAGTAACATAGTGGCTATAATCACCAGGAAAGGCTGAACAGCTCAAAACGCTTTTCTCAAGGAAAGAGGAGGCTCAAAGACAGCCTGATACAAGTAGGAAGCTTTGTGTCTGTGTTTTCAGAGATTTGAGATTGAAATCATTGGGTTGGAAGCATGTTTCATTGCCCCAGATCATCAAAGGTGCTATCTAAATGTGCATCTTGCTTACTATCTGTCTGAGTTAACAATGAGAAGGACAGGTCAATGTCTGAGTGTCTTACCAAATCCTTGATTGAATCTGTCTCCCCCCCCCACAAACTCAGATGCCTCACCACTCACTGGGTCAGGGAGAAACTCTGCCCTTACAATGAGAACTGTCTTTGTTATCACCGCTCTTCATGCTTCCGCCTAATCCCCACTTCCCTTCATTAAATCCCAGCTGCCTCTAGTCCACCCACATGGACATGTTGAAGAGCATGACAGGAGAATGGATTGAAACCGAGAGTTCAATAGCCAGAATGGAAGAGGAAGAAGGAAATAAACGGTGATTGTGGATCCCAGGGGACACAGCCACTGAACATGAACAGGTTTAGTTCAAACACAGGAGGTTTGTTCAGTCAGTAACCGTGTGTTCGACATGGAGGTGAAGTGAGCAGTGAGGGGAAATGTTACCACAAGCTGCCGGTGGACAACTTTCATTGGAACAGGAGGAGGCCATTCAGCCCCTCGACTTTGCTGTGCCACTCATGATGATAATAGCTGATGTGTGCCCTAACGTACAATTTTTGAAACCCTTTAATTTCATCAATAAACTCCTCTGCAACAGACAAGATGAGCATTGGAAAACTAAACATCTGCAAATGCTGGGAAATCAGAAATAAAAACAGAAATTGCTGGAAACATTCAGGAGGTCTGGCAGCATCTGTGGAGAGTGAACCTTTCAGGACCAGTGACCGGTCAGGTGACCAGCTGCAGCTGACCATTTTGCCGGATCTGGAACCCTCTCTGGAACAGGTTCTGGTGCGAGGGGAATGAGATTGTCAATAATAACTGAGAGAAACAGGAGGACGGGCTCAATCAGAATAAGGAATTCACTTACCCCTCCCAGTGGGACACTCACCGACACAGTCACACTGCGGAGAGGCCGCTCACCTGACCCATGTATGGGAAGGGATTTACTCGATCTTACAATCTGCTGAGGCACCAGAGATGGCACAGTGGGTTTAGACCCTTCACCTGCTCCATGTGTGAGAAAGGATTCATTCAAATCTCTCACCAGCGGAGACATCAGTGCATTCCCCCCATGGAGAGGCCATTCACCTGCTCAATCAGAGGATTCACTCAGTCCTCTGACCTGCTTAAACACCAGCGAGCTCACTCTGGGGAAAGGTCATTCACTTGTTCCCAGTGTGGGGGGAGATTCATTCAAATGCAGTACCTGCGGAGTCCCCAGTGAGCCCACACAGGGGAGAGGCCATTCAGATGCTGTGTGAGAGAAATGATTCAGTGATCCATCCTGCCCCCCTGAGACCCCAGCGGGTTCACACTGGGTAGGAGCTGTTCACCTCTCTCTGTGACAAGGGATTTGCTGCGTCTTCAACACGATTGAGAGACCAGTGAGTGCTCACAGGGAAGTGGTCATCCACCTGCTCCGTGTGGACTGCAGGACTCTGACTTTGATGTTACTGTCCATCAGAGTCAGGAGTGGACCTTGTACATGATGACACTGTTGGAGTATTGATGTTGTTGTTGTTAACCACATTAACTGGGCTGGAGTTGACTGAACTTACATTGCCATTTTCTAAACCTCAGGATGTCTCTCTGAGCAGGATGTCTCTACAAACAGCAATGGGACAATGAGCAGGGCTCATCTGTTTTGATTTAAATTGTGATAATAGCACTCCTGCTTCACAGCACTAGGTACAAGGTTGGAGTCCCCACATTCTCCCCATGATAGTGTGGGTCCCCTCCAGGTGCTCTGGTTTCCTCCCACAGCCCAAAGATGTGCAGGTTAGGTGGATCAGTCGTACTACCTTGTCCACAGTATCCAGGATTGTGCAGACTAGGTGGACCAGCCATGGGAAATGCTGTGTTACAGTGATAGAGTGCTCTGGGCGTGATGTTCTTCGGATGGTCGGTGGGGTTTGATGGGCCAATGCTCTCCTTCCACACTGTCGGGATTCTATTCTATGATTGAGGATAAAGGCTACACAGCCGGGTGTCCTTGGAGAAGGAGCATGTGGTGTGTATCAATGCTCTTGATGCCTTTAGATAGAGGTGGGTATCGCAGGGGATACAGTGCTTTATCTCCACCGCTGCCCACCTCCCCACAACTCTACTTTGATTTAGTCCCTTCTCACTCTGTCACTTGTAATGGTTTGCTTGGCCCGTAATGGGCTTTGTTTGGAAATATTCAATTGGTTACACAAATGGTTTACTGCGGGTGATTATATGTCTAGATTAGAGAGGTGCTGGAAAGTCACAGCAGGTCAGAAGGAAAATCAACATTGTGGCAAAAGCCCTTTTCCAGCACCACTCTAATCTAGGCTCTGGTTTCCAGCATCTGCAGTCCTCACTATTGCACTGCTGGTTATTATATGTTAACCAAAAGCAAAATGGCGTAATGATGATTTTGATGGTGGGAAGGTTGCTGTGATCACATTTCTGGGTCGGAGAAATGGGGAAAAAGAACGCTTCACAGCTCACAGAACGAGAACTGAAAAGCAGTTAAATCAAACCAAAGGTTCAGACAGGGAGGGAATATTTCCTTGGAGTTTGAGTAGATGGAAAGTGATGGTGTCCGGGAATAGACAGGATTTTCTATTACAGAGGTTGAAAGTTTTAAAACTGTTATATTCAGACAGTTTAATTTATTTTCTTTAATTTTATTTGCTGTGCAAGAAACTTTTACAATATTTGAAAACAAAAATTTACAAACCTTGTGTTACAGATAAATGTTAAATAAAATCCATCAAACCATCCCTCACTGAAACCTGATGTGGAAGTGCAATCTCCTGGAGAATCCCTGCCCACTCCTTCCTACCCGGGCTCCATGGCTATATACATACCTGGGATATAGCAGCAGGAGGAGACCATTCAGCCTTTCAATCCTGCTCCACCATTCAATGGGAAACAGCTGACCATCCAGCTCAGTCTCCTGTTCCTGCTGGGTTCCAACCCCCTTTCATGACTTTACCTCAAAGAACTATATCTCAGTCCTCCTTTGGCTTCACTGCCTTTTGTTCCAGTGACGTTGCTGTGTTACTGTGTGGGTGTAGGCAGGGGTAATGTGATGGTGCTGCCTCCTGGAGGATGCACTCAGCGTCCCTCATCATCCTGCAGTAACATCAACTGGGTTTCAGCAACTAGAGATAGAAACCATTTCCAGGATATGGGCATCACTGGCTCAGCCAGCATTTATTCCCCATCTCTAGTTACCCTGGAGAAGATGGTAGTGAGCTGCTGTCTTGTACCATTCACAGTCCATTTGGTGCAGATAGACCAAAAATGCTGTGTGGGAGAGTGTTGCAGGATTTTGACCAAGTGATTCTCTATCTTTGGTTCTTCAAATGCTGATTAACTTAATCACAATCTGCACGAGTTTGAGATTTCAGGCTGCAAACCTTCACCATCTAGCACCCTGTATAAAGGAATATGTACAGGTTAGAAATTCAGAACAGACAATTCTAGTTTCTCTGGAATATCTTTTTCCAATT
Source organism: Hemiscyllium ocellatum (assembly GCF_020745735.1). Classification (NCBI taxonomy): domain Eukaryota; kingdom Metazoa; phylum Chordata; class Chondrichthyes; order Orectolobiformes; family Hemiscylliidae; genus Hemiscyllium; species Hemiscyllium ocellatum. Next base: position 351,405 of record NW_026867776.1, read on the forward strand.
TCTTCCCCAAAAGCTGTAACCCTCCAGCCCACTTACTCTCTCCCCCCATTCTGACTCTGCCAACCCCTAATGAACACCCTCCCCATTCTCATGGAGTTACTGATAAACAGATCCATGCCACCACTTCCCGTCCCTGGTTAGACTCTGCACCCTTTCTGGGTTCACTTCCTTTCCCTTCAGCTGCTGCAAGTCAATAATGTAACAGCAGAATGAAACAAAAGGAAACAGAAAGGGAGGTAGCAGATCCTGGACAGAAGAGGAACCTTCAGTCTGGGAGAATGGGTCAGATCCTTCTTTGTTTCCCATTGGTCGATTCCCAGTGTTATGACGAGTTGGGGATAGCCTTTGGCCCCACGTGAGTGTGGTGACACTTTGACCTCCCGCCCCCCAACCGATATGTTCGTCCTCCAGCCAATCACAGTGTGAACTACTTTCCGCTAGTTAACCCAAAGCACATGCTCCAAAATCGGCCCACATTCTGTACATTTACAATGCCAGGTTTCCACACACACGTGTGGTCCCCGTCTCAGGGATTGTGGGAGTTGTAGTCCCCATGAAGCTACTGGAGCCCTGTCTCTGGAAAGTGAATGAGAAGTGTGGGGTGGAGGGTGTTGGGTATAGGATCCCCATTCAGACACACACAACATATGGGCTGTCACTGGGTTTTACTGAAACACCTGTTTCCACAGCCTGATTTCTGATGTAAAGAACACAGATTCAGCCAATTGCGGGGTGGGGAGTTTAATAAAGGGGAGCAGATTTTAAGCAGAGGTGGCTCAGTGGCGAGCACCACTGCCTCACAGCGTCAGGGACCCGGGTTTGATTCCAGCCTTAGGTGACTGTGTGGAGTTTACACGTTCTCCCCATGTCTGCGTGGGTTTCCTCTGGGTGCTCCAGTTTCCTCCAACAGTCCAAATATGTGCAGGTTAGGTGAATTGGCCAAACTAACTCAATCATCATCGAAAGGCTACACTGCCTCTCCTGTGCCCAGTGCTCATCTTACGTTAATAACTGGAAAACTGAATCCAAAAATCACCACATTCACCCAAGGAGATTTTTGGAAAATGCAGGATAATCAGGTGGATTAGTGTTCCAAACTTAGATAGTGAGGAAGCATGGAGGAGATAATGATTTTACAATTTTAAACTCAGGGGAGACAGTGATTTATGATTTTAGATTGTGTTGTACATTCACACCGTCCAGAATACTCTGTTGTGAATATCCATCCTGTACTTTATTACAAAGTTAAGATCTCTGACAATGAAAACCAAAACACCCAGGAAACGTCCCCTCACCTTGTAATCTGATAAAGGACTAGTGATAAGTCTGGATGAGTTTAGAATACAGATGGAAAGCGGGAAGATTAAATCCAGTCCCAAGATCCTGTGCTTAAACAAAGGAGACTACAATAGGATGAGACAGGAGTTGGCTAATGTAAACTGGAAGCAAAGAGTTTACGATGGGGTAGTTGACGGCCAGTGGGGAAATATCAAAGCAATGTTTCAAAGTGCTGAGCAAAAGTATATATCAGTGAAAAGGAAGGACTGTAGATAAAGGAGTAATCTGCCCTGGGTGGCTCAGGAAATAAGGGAGTCTATCACATTGTAATAGAAGGCACACAAATTGGCAATGATCACCGAGAAACTAGGAGATTAGAAAAACTTTAACGATCAACAGAAAGCGAGATGGGATTGGGGATAAAAAGTGATGAGTAGCTAACCCGAGGGCCAGAATAGCAGTTGATACTGCTAGAGGGGAATATGTGGCCTCAGTATTTATTGAAGTACTTAACCGAAGAAGTCTCTCATCATAGAGATAGACCTGATAAAGTTAAAAATTACGCCGTGCTCGGAAAGCTAGTGCTTCCAAATAAAACCTGTTGGACTATAATCTGGTGTTGTGAGATTTATAACTTTGTCCACCCCACTCCAACACCGTCTCCTCCACATCAGAATCCTGACAGACAATCCCACTGAAACTGAAGCGCCTGTCAGGTACTGAAGTGAGCCACGGCGGGTGTGGGGGAGGGGTGCGATGTGAAAACAATGTGCTGAATTGAACTAGACCTTTTTAACTGCCGTTGCCATGGAGATAATCCTGATAAACAGCCTCCATTCAAAGCTACAAACTTTGCTAACATGGACTTGGCTGTGTCGCAGTAATTTTTCCTGACACACTGACATTTGAAATCTTGTCCCCGGACAGAATACACACCTTTCCTTCCAGATGAAAAGGCCAATGATATTCAGGTCGGCACGGATCCAGTAACCATCAGGTCTGAACATGAAGCTCAATTTGAATTTCTCATTCACAAATCCACCCTTTCAGTGCCCTACAACAGAGAAAACAACTCACCACTGTTAATACAGGATGGAACTTTATAAGATAATGATAGTATTAAATTGTAGTTTCCTTGTTCCCCCCAAAACTTTAAATCTCAGTCTCACAATTTCTCTCTCTTGTTAACTGAAGACCAAACCAATCTCCTCACTCCTTCCCTCCATACCCAGTTTTCACAATCTCTCTTCTCTCCTTGAATTCAGTTACCTAGCTCTTGTCTGCAGACTAAGAACCAAATCAATGATTCTGACTCAGAGCCTCCCGGGTGTTGGTGAATCCTCCCCCCAGGTCCCCGGGTTTCCTTCCTGGTGGGAATCACATTGGGGAAAAATCAATCTGGAACCTCTCATTTATATTCCCCACCTCCACCCTCTGATGAGAACCATCCTGCACACACTGCATCCTGCACACTGGCAAAATCATATCTGGTTGAACTGAAATGAAGCAAGTTAGAACTCTAATTGCAGGCCCATCCTTGTCCCTTTCCATAACATTCCTGAATTTTCACAAAATGTGTTCTGTTAACTTTCTGCAAAATCCTCCCCCAGTGAATTAGATTACCTCAGAGTACAAGGCATCTGGATCACATGGGCAAATGGGCTGAGGAGTTCAATTTAGAAAAACATGCGAGGTTCTGCATTTTGGAAAAGCAAACCTTAGCAGGACGCATACAGTTAATAGTAAGTTCCTGGGGAGTGCTGCTAAACAAAGAGACCTTGTTATGCAGCTTCATAGTTCCTTGAAAGTAAAGTCGCAGGTAGATAAGATAGTGAAGGTGGCAGTTGGTCTGCTTGCCTTTATAGGTCAGAGTGTTTAGTATAGGGGTTGGGAGGTCATAATGTGGCTGTACAGGACATTGATTAGGCAACTTTTGGAATATTCCATGCAATTCTGGTCTTCCGATCAGAAGAATGTTCTCAAACTTGAAATAGGTCAGAAAGGTATTACAAGGATGTTGCCAGGAGTTTTACCTGGAGTGTCGGAAACTGAGGGGTGACCTTAGAATACTTAGAATACTACATTCAATTCTTGTCTTCCTGATTTCAGAAAGATGTTACCACAATAAACTCAACCTCAATAACAAGGTCCTGGGAAATTTTGACGAATAAACAGACCGTGCAGTGTGGGTTGATAGATCCTTGAAAGTGGGGTTGAAGGTAGACAGGTCGGTGAAGGTGGTGTTTGTAATGCTAGCTGTTATTGGGCAGTACATTGAGGATAGGAGTTGGGAGATCATGTTTCGGTTGTACAGTTTATTGGCTCGGCCACTTTTGGAATTTCCATACTGCTTTCAATTCCAGTCTCCCTGTTATAGGATGGATGTTGGGAAACTTGAAAGAATTCAGAAAAGTTTTACAAGGGTCTTGCCAGTATTGGAACATTAGAACCATAGGGAGAGGCTGAATAGGCTGAGGCTATTTTTCCTGGATCACTGGACGCTTGAGGTGGCATTGTAGAATTTTATAAAATTATGAGGAGCAACGATAGGGTGACTAGTCATGGTTTCTTTGTTTCCCCGGGGTATGGGAATCTAAGAGTAGACAGCATAGGTTTAACATGAGAGGGGAAAGACTTCAAGGGGATTTGGAGGCTTTGGGGAGGGTGAAAACAGGTTTACCAGGATGTTGTCTGGATTGGGAGAGGTTGGAAAAACTTGGAGTTTTGTCTTTGGCAAGTCAGTAGCTGCGGGGTAACCAGAGAGGCACAGACAGAGTGAATAACGTGAATCTTTTTTCCAAGGTGGAAGTGACAAATCCTAGAGCCACACATTTAAGAGGAGAGGGGGCAGTTTAAAGGAAATGAAAACCAAAACAACTGCAGATGCTGTAAACCAGGAAGAGAAACAGAAGTTTCTGAAACAGCCCGGCAGGTCCAGCAGCATCTGGGAAGAGAAATTAGAGTTACCGTTTCTGAGGAAGGGGGACCAGTCCCGAAACATTAACTCATTTTTCTTCACAGATGCTGCATGACCTGCTGGGCATTTCCAACAATATTTGTGCAGGTTTAAAGGGAGTTATGTCAGGCAAGTTTCTTAAGCAGAAGGTGGTCAGTGACTAGAATGTACTCTCCTGGGTGATGGTAAAAGCAGAAACAATCACAATGTTTTTGAGGCGTTTGGGCAGACATAAGCAGGCATGGGGTGGCAGGGATATGGATCACGTACAGGCAGATGGAATTAGTTTGGAATGGCATCATGATCCACACAGACACGGTGGGCCGATTATTCTGGGGCTGTAACTGTTACGTTTTCCAAAGGGAAGAATGTCTTTTGAAGAAGTAACAAAGGATTGATGAGGGCAGAGTGATGGACATGATCTACGTGGACTTCAGTAAGGTGTTCCGCAAGGCTCCTCATGGGAGACTGGTTAGCAAGGTTAGAACTCATGGAATACAGAGGAAACCATCCATTTGGATACAGAACTGACTCAAAAGGTAGAAGACAGAGGGGTGGAGGGCTGCTTTGCAGACTTGAGGCCTGTGACCAGTGGAGTGTCACAACGATCGTTGTTTGATCCACTACTTTTCGTCATTTATATAAATGACTGGAATGCTAACATAGGAGGTATGGTTAGTAAGTTTGCAGATCACACCAACATTGGAGGTGTAATAGACAGTGAAAAAGATTACCTCAGAGTACAATGGGAACTTGATCAGATGGGCGGATGGGCTGAGGAGTGGCAGATGGAGTTTAATTTAGAAAAATGTGAGGTGCTACAGTAGGGACTTATCCACTTAATGATAAGGTCCTTGGGAGCATTGCTGAACAAAGACACCTCGGAGGGCAGATTCATCGCTTCTTGAAATTGGAGTCGCAGGTAGATAGAATAGTGAAGGCAGCATTTGGTATGATTTCCTTTATTGGTCAAAGCATTGAGTACAGGAGTTAGGAGATCATATTGCGGCTGCACGGGACATTGCTTAGGCAACTGTTGGAATAATCCATACAATTCTGGTTGCCTTCCTATCAAAACAATATTGGGAAACTTGAAAGGGGTCAGAAAAGAATTTCAAGGATGTTCCCAGGACTGGAGGATTTGAGCTACCAGGAGAAGTTGAATAGGCTGTGTTCCCTGGAGCGTCAGAGGCTTGCAAAATCGAGATTTGCAAAATCATGAGAGGCATGGATAGGGGAAATACACAAGTTCAGATGGTTGGCATAGTCTCATGGGCCGAATGGCCTGCTTCCACACTGTAGGGATTTGGTCACTGAGTATAGGAATTAGCTACAGTTGTGACTGTACTGGGCATTGGTGAGGCCAGCTTTAGAATACTACATTCAATTCTAATCTCCCTGATTTTGGAAAAAAAATGTTACAACAATAGGACTCAACCTCATAATAACAAGTTCCTGGGAAGTGTACCAGAACAAAAGCACTGTGCAGAGTGGGTTGATAATGCCTTGAAAGTGGGGTTGAAGGTAGACAGGTCGGTGAAGGTAGTGTTTGGTATGCTAGCTGTTATTGGGCAGTGCATTGAGTATAGGAGTTGGGAGATCATGGTTCGGTTGTACAGTATATTAGCTCGGCCACTTTTGGAATCCCCAGACTGCTTTCCATTCTGGTCTCCCTGCTACAGGAAAGATGTTGGGAAACCTGAACAAGTTCAGCAAAGATTTACAAGGGTGTTCCCAGTATTGGAACATTTGAACCATAGGGAGGGGCTGAGACTATTTTCCCTGGAGCAGGAGATGCTGTGGGATGGCTTTATACAACTTTATATAGTTGTGAGGAGCAACAACATGGTGACTAGTCAGTTTCTTTATTCCCAGGATAGGGGAGTCCAAAAGCAGAGGGCATAGGTTTAAAGTGAGAGGGGAAAGACTTCAAGGGGACCGTAGGGACAACTTGCTTGCTACATGCATAAATGAGCTGGTTGGCATGGACGATAAGGGCAGAGGGTTTGTTTCCATTCTGTACATCTCTGTGACTCTGTTTTACAAAACATGAGGAGAGTTTCAGAAAATATCTACAAGGCTATTGTTAGGACCGTGGAGTTAAAGGGAAAGGCTGAATAAGCTGGGGCTTTTCCCCAGAGCGTCAGAGACTGATGGGTTACCTTACGGAGAAGCACAGACAGGGTGAATAGCCAAGGTCTTTGTTTCCACCCAGTGTCGGGGAGTTCAAAACTGCAGGGCGTTGGGTTTTAGGTGAGAGGGGAAAGGTTTCAAATGGACCTGAGGGCCAAACGGTTCACTCAGAGGTTGGTGAGCGTATGGAATGAGATGCTATAGGAATGATGAACGCAGGTCAAATTAAATTTAAAAGGTGTCTGGAGGGGTACATGAATAGAAAGTGTTCATGTGTGATATAGGCCAACGCTCCCAAATGGAGCTGGATCAGGTTAGGATATCTGGTCGACATGGACGAGTTGGACTGAAGGGCCTGTTTCCGTGCTGGATAACTCTCTGACTCGAAGTACCTCAGCAAAATGGTGGAAATTCACAATAAAAACAAAAAGTGCTGGAGATCCTCAGCGGGTCAGGCAGCATCTGAAATGGTGACAGATGCAGGAAACATTGCAGCCTGGAGGTAGTGTTGAGATGGTCACACCAAGCATTACAATATCGATTACATGCTGAGTGCCAGAACGTGGGACCAGAATAAATAGGTGCTGGATGACCAGCATGAATACAATGGGGATGGAAAGCAGACGTTCTGGGTCAGGACTATTCATCAGGACTGACAAAGAGTCCCGACCCAAAACATCAACTTTCCTGCTCCTCTGATACTGCCTGACCTGCTGCACTTCCCCAGGTCCACATTGTGTACACTCTGACTTCCAGCAATGCCCACATCTTATCCATCCTGGTCATTGTGTTCAGGCCAGGCAGCATCAGTAGTGCTTGGTGTGTCCATCTCAACACTTCTTCAAGTGCACTATCTACCTGCACCTCTACTTTCGAGGAATTATGAACCTGCACTGCAAGGTCTCTTTGTTCAGCAACACTCCCCAGGACCTGACCATTATGTGTATCAGTCCTGCTAAGCTTTGCTTTTCCAAAATGCAGCACCTCACATTTATCTAAATTAAACTCCATCTGCCACTCCTCAGCCCATTTGCCCATCTGATCAAGATCCCATTGTAATCCGAGGTAACATACTCCATTGTCTGCTATGCATTCAATTTTAGTTTCAAATGCTAACTTACTAACTATATCTCATATGTTCACATCCAAATCATTGATATAAATGACAAAAAGCAGAGGGCCCAGCACCGATCCTTGTGGCACTACACTGATCACAGGCCTCCAGTCCAAAAAACAATCTACCTCCACCACCCTCTATCTTCTAACTTTGAGCCAGTTCTGTATCCAAATGGCTAGTTCTCCCGGTATTCTGTGAGATCTCATCTTGCTAACCAGTCTCCCATGGGGAACCTTACCAAACGCCTTACTGAAGTCCATAGAGATCACATCTACCACTCTGCCCTCATCAATCCTCTGAGTTAATTCTTCAAAAACAGCTCAATCAAGTACGAGACACATGATTTCCCACACACAAAGCCATGCCGACTCTCCCAAATCATAGAACATAGACAAGTACAGCACAGAACAGGCCCTTACGTCCACGATGTTATACCGAGATTTAATCCTAATGTAAAACATAGTAACTTAACCTACACACCCCTCAACTCACTGCTATCTATGTGCACGTCCTGCAGTCGCATAAATGTCCCCAATGATTTCGCTTCCACCACCACCACTGGTAACGCATTCCAAGCATTCACAACTCTGTGTAAAAAACTTACTTCGGACGCGTCCTTTATACCTTCCTCCTAATATCTTCATAGTATGACTTCTCAAACAAGTTAATCCTGCCCTGGGGAAAAGTCTCTGTACACCTCTCAGGTCTCCTCTCTTCCTCTTTTTCTCCAGAGAGAAAAGTCCGAGCTTATTCAAACTTTCTTCATACAGGAAGCCTTCCAGTCCAGGAAGCATGCCGGTAAACCTTGTTTGCACCCTCTCCAAAGCCTCTGTACATTTCCTGTAGTATTGAGACCAGGACTGGACACAAACTTCCAAGTGTGGTCTCACCTGGGACTTGTAGAGCTGTAGCAAAACCTCACGGCTCTTAAACTCTATCTCCCTGTTAATGAAAGCCAAAAAAACATTTGCTTTGTTAACAACCCTATCCACTTGGTTGGCAACTTTGAGGGATTTATGTACTTGCACACCCAGATCCCTCTGTTCCTCCACACTGCCAAGAATCCTGTCTTTAATCCTATACTCAGCATTCAAGTTCGCATTTATCCAGCCATTTCTCAGCCCAGCTCTGCATCCTGTCTATGTTACGCTGCAGCCTGCAGTAGCCCTCTATATTATCGGCGACACTTCCAATCTTTGTGTCATCGGCAAATTTACTAAGCTAACCATCAACCTCCTCATCCAAGTCATTTATAAATCCTACAGAGACCCAAGAACGGAGCTCTGCGGGACCCCACTCAACACTGTCCTCCAGACAGAATACTTTCCATCTACAACCACTCTCTGCCTTCTGTCAGCCAGCCAATTCTGAATCCGGATACCCAAATCTCCCTGTGTCCCATACTTCCTGACTTTATGGATAAGCCTACCATTGGGAAACCGAACAAAAGCCTTGCTGAAATCCATTTATAACAGATCCACTGTTCTGCAGTCGTTGACCTGTCTTGACACGTCCTCAAAGAACTCAATAATCACACTATGCTTTGACAAATTGTCATAAATTCTATCCCTCAGAATTATTTCCACAACTTTGCTGACAACAGATGTAAGACGGACTGGTCTGTAATTGCCACCGATTTCCCTATTTCCCTTCTTGAAAAGAGGAACAACATTCGCCTCCTTCTAATTCTCCGGGACGACTCCTGTAGAGTGAGGAGGCAAATATCCTCGCCAGCAGCTTAGCAACCTCCTTTCTCGCTTCCTGGAGCAGCCGAGGATAAATCTGGTCTGGCCATGGGGACTTATCAAGCTTAATGTTTTCCACAATTTCCAGCACATCAATTTCATCAATCTTGATCTGTCCTTGCTTTTCTAAATACATGTAAATCCTGTCCCTCAGGGTACCCTCTAACAACTTGTCTAGCACCGACGTCAGGGTCACGCGTCTGTAGTTCCCGGGATTGTCCAAACCGCCTTCCTTAAACAGTAGCACCACATTAACCAACCCCCAGTCTCCTGGCTCCTCAGCTGTGACTATCAATAATACAAAAATCTCAGCAAGGGGCTCAGCAATCTCTTCCCTGGCTTCCTACAGAATTTTAGGGTACACCTGATCAGATCCTGGGGATTTATCCACCTTTATGCGTTTCAAGGTATCCAGTACCACCTTCTGTGTAATATGGACATTTTTCAAGATGTCACCATCTATTTCCCGACATTCCATAACTCCCATGTCCTTCTCCACAGTAAACAATGATGCCAAATACTGGTTTTGTCTCTCTCCCTCCAACCCCATCCTTAACCCCATTCGCCAAAGCTGTATCCTGTCCCCTTTTTGCCCTCCTGATTTCCCTCTTCAGTACACTCCTACTGCCTTTATACTCGAAGGATGTTTTGGATCGGTATAAATGCAAAATATTACATCTTGATTAAAAAAAAGGCAGGATTTACACTCATTAAAAGTCAGGCCATGAGAAGTGATATAGAACAAAGAGACCTCGGTGTTCAGATTTTTGAAGTATGTGTCACATGTAGACAGGGTGGTTAAAAAGGTGTTTAGCACATTTATCTTCATTGCTCAGACCTCAGAGTATAGGAGTTGGGACGGGATGTTGAGGTTGTACAGGATGTTGGGGAGGCCTCTTCTGGAATACTGTGCCCAGTTCTGGTTGTGCTGTCATGGGAAGGATATTATTAAACTGGAGCGGGTTCAGAAGAGTTTTACCAGTAGGTTAATGGGAATGGATGATTTGAATTTTAAGCAGAGTCTGGATAGGCTGGGACTTCTTTCACTGGAGCGTAGGAGGCTGAGGGGTGACCTTATTAGAGATTTAGAAAATGCTGAAGACTATCAGTAATGTGAACAACAGGTGCCCTTTCCAGGAGGGGGTGCGATTCAAGACTGGGTACATACATTTTAAAGTGAGAGGAGGAAAGCTTTAAAACGACGTTTGGGATTTTATTTTTTTGTTTTTGCATAGAGAGTGGTTCACGTGTGGAATATACTTGCAGAGGATGTGGAAGCTGTGAATACAATTACAATTTCAGGGTAGCACAGTGGCTCAATGGCTAGCAGGGCTGCCTCACAGCACCAGGGACACAGGTTCAATTCCTGCATTGGGTGGCTGTCCATGTGGAGTTTGGATATTCCTCCCCATGTCAGCGTGTGTTCCTCCAGGTGCTCCCATTTCTTCCCACAAGCCACAGATATACAAGGTAGGTGAACTGGCCGTGCTCAATTGCCCATCGTGTTCAGGGATGATTGGGTTTAGTGAATTAGTCAGGGGTATATGTAGAGTAAAAAGGGTAGGGGAATGGGATTCTAAAGAGGAAAAAACATTTGGACCCGTATATCGATCGGGAATGCTAGGATGGATTTGGACCAAGTGAAGGCAAATGCGATTAGTTCAGATCAAAATTATGGTCAACACGGACTGGTTGGACCACAGGGTCTGTGTCAGTGCTGTATAACTTTATGACTCTTACGCTCCTACCTCTGTAAATTCCTGTGTGCTCGGAACTCTCCCTGTCAATGCCACCTCATCCAGCCTTACAACTCTTCCATATCTCAATAATTCCTCTCCAGCCTCAAACCCCAAAAATTTCTATCATAAATATCTATCTTTGTAACATCCTCCATCCTCAGAATACTTTCCAACTTTCATACCCTTCAGATTTATTATGCTCCCTATCTCTAATCCCCTCCCCTCTCTGAAAACTTTGCGATATGTGCCTTTCTTTATTTCCAGCCTCCAGGACACCCAATTTTTATTTCTCACTTGATGATGGCCCTTTCTGATTCCTGAGCTGAGCTTCTGAATTTCATCTTAAAACTCTCCGTCTCACTTACCTCCCAAAAACATCGACCAACCATGTGTCATCTATTCTAGTATCACCTTTTCTGACCTGATGTCCAATGGAGCCTGTCATATTCCTGTCATAAACATCTCAGCTGTATACAGAACAGAAAAATACTCTGGTGATCCATCTGTGAGAAAGGAAACTACCACCGAACTATCCTGATCTATTTTCCAGTACTTGTGGAAAAGTCTCCTCTATCATGGCATCACAAGTGCACACTAAATACATCTTAAATGTTTTTGGGATTTGTGTCTCCCACCCTTACAGACAGTGAGGTTTAGTGCAACTGTTGTTCTATAATGACATTACCCACAGGAACACAGAGCAGCTGGGTCTGTGCAAACCAGAGATCGCCCACACATTGGGAAGGATGGCAGGATCCCTGCGAGGGGGCACAGGAGATTTACCAGGATGGTTCAAGGCATGGGGGATTTTAGTTGCAGGAACATGGGTGTTAATGGTACAGATCAAGAATATCCATCTACAATAGATGGACTCTCCTTTCTAACCTCTCCCCTTGCCTGGGCTGGGTAACCTTCAGGTTAAACCCACCACCAGACATTTCTCCCTAATGAGAGAGCAGTCCTATGGTCTGGGAGGACAATGCTGCCTTTCCCTTTTACACAGTGATGTCACTGTACCCCGGGGGTGGGGAGAGGGAATGCTGAAGTTGGGGGATGGGACACCACTCAGGCACAGTGCTTTGTCCTGGAGGATGTTCACTTTCTTTAATATTGTTGGGGGCTGCACTGATGCAGGCAAGTGGAGAATGTTCCAACACAATCCTGATGTGTACCTTAGAGAGAGCAAACAGACATTGGGGAATCAGGGGTTTGGGGAAACTGAGGTTGTTCTCCTTGTAGCAGAGGAAATTGTGGCTGCCCTGTGACAGAGGGGTTTACAGAAATTATACATTAGAATAATCAACCTTACACTCATCAGCTCTTCATAAACTGTTGACAAAACATATATGAAAGACTTGGGGGAGATCTATTGACAGGATGGTTTGATTGAAAGGAGAACTTTTATGCATCAAATAGGAATGAGCTGGAACACAATACTCACAACTAAATGCAAATATCCAGGTCCTGATGAATTGAGTAATTCTGTCAGAGTTTGGTGTTACAAATACTGAGGTTACCATCTGAATGTCCACCTGTAATACAAGTTTATAAAATCCGTCACTGTCAGATCAGGTTAGAAACCCGCACCATCCCCTCCTCCTGGCCCAGGATGACTGGACACATTACCCCTTGTGGAGGTCAGCAGTCAGTTCAGGGGGAAATGTATGTGGGTTTCTATCAGTTTCCATCTTGGGACTTCATGTGACTGAACAGGGCAGATCTTTGACACATGGGAGAGAATGTTCCAAGTGTTAGTGAGATGTGGAGAGCAGGATTTGCTGCTTCTTCTTTCCTTCTGTGCTGCCGCTGTGCCTCATCAATAACACATGGGGGGGGGGGGGGTGAAAGGCTCATGCAGCTTCAGGGGCAAGTTGTCACCATTCTGACCAGATAGGCAGTAAGCTCCTCCCAGTCATTCCATAGAGTATCCCTTAAAAGACAGCAACTATGTATGCTTCCCACTGCCCAGTGTTCCCAGGAAAAGTTTAGAAGAATGATGGGGAAAATCTCCTAGGAAAGGCATAACAGTAAAGTTCCAAAAGGATTATAAACAGTTTACACAGAGGGATTCATTGGAGAAGTGGGCAACAAGTTGGCAAATGGAGTATCACTTGGGAAAATGTGAAGTTGTTCATTTTGGAGGAGATAATAAAAAGAACAGAGGACTATTTAATTGGGGGAAACTGTAGAAAGCTGCACCACAAAGGGAGCAAGAGGTAAATGTGCAGGAAACAAAGCAAGCTAGCACAAAGTTACACCAGGTCATCAGGAAGGGGAATGGAATATTGCTCCTGATTTCAAGGGATTTGCAGTATAAGAGTTTAAAGTATATACCTGAGAGCAACTTTATGCAGTGTGAGTGAGACCACATCTGGAGTAATGAGAGAAGTTTTGGTTCCTTTATTTAAGGTAATACATCACTTCATCGGAGGCATTCAGAGAAGGTTGACTGGGATGATCCTTGGTTTGAAGGGATTCTCTTTGAAGAAAAGGCTGAAGAAGTCGGGACTCTACTCACTCGATTTGGGAAGAATGAGAAGTGAACTCTTTCAAACATATAGGCTTCCTACGGGCGAGGGGGAGACAAGCAAAATTTTACAGATTGGAATTCCTGGTGCTTGTGATTGTGTAGATGTCTGAGCAGAAGGTCACCTTGGGGTCAGAATAGCAGAGCAATATTGTGAAGAGTGTAGTTTTGCCTCAGTTCCCAGTGAGAGAGGGGGCTCTGCAGTAAGGGAAAGGAATTTGTAATAGCAACTGAAGGCAATGGGTTGAACCATTGCAATGTTTCATTGGAGGAAATTGCAGCTAATCGAGTAGTGGGAGTGTGGCAAACAGTTTGATAACAGAATAACAGTGGAGCAATGGAGAGGGATGATGGGGAGGTAGAGCTGGACATGGTCAGTGTACATGTGAAACCTAACAGTGGTTTTGGACGATGTCACCTCCTGGCAGTATGTAGGTGAGAAACTGAAGGGACCAAGGATAGATCTTTGAGTTACACCAAATACAAGGAATTCCGAAAGGAAAGGGAGAGTGGAGATGGAGAAGGATTTTCCAACAACCTTGAAGTCAAATATTAGTTAGTAGCAGAATGGGTGAGCAGGACATAACCAGAAAAGACAGACAGAACAAGGAACAATATCTGTGAATCGGTGAGGGGGAGTGATGATGATGATGAGGAGGAGTCTGACTCTTCATTCTATTTCTCCATTCGTGAGATAACCCAACCCCACCCTAGTCTCAGCTCATTTACTGAAATACTTGTCCATCCCTGTGTTATCTCCAGACTTCATTATCCAAACACACTCCTGGCCAGCCTCCCACATTCAACTTACATATAATCTCAAGAATATCTTAAACTCTACTGCCCAAGTGTTTGCTTGCTCTATAACTTGTTGATCCAACAAAAGGCTCCCGTTTACAAGCAACTTCAAATTCTCACTCAATGTAATTCCTGGCTGTGAACATCCCTGTCTCCCTGCACCACACAACCTGTGAGATCTCGACAACTCATTTTCTTTCAGACTCCCAACGATGTGTTTATTCATTGCTTCACCGGATTGGCTGTTTCTACTGTTGCCAAGGCAACACGGTCTGGAATTCCTATCCTAACCCTTTCATATCTGTTTTTCTCCTTTAAGGTATTCCTGAAAACCTGCTTATTTGGCAATTCTTTTGATCACCTGACCTAATATACCCATCTGTTGCCTAATGTCAGAAATTATCAATAGTATTTCTGTGAAATTATAAAAATGATAAAAATACGAACTGTTGTTGATTTGCACATACATTTGCAACTTTTCTCTGTCGCTGAGTGAATAATCTGTAACATCTCTTACCCAACCACATTGTGGGAGCACCTTCACCACACAAACTGCAGCTGTACAAGGAAGTCAAACATCACCCTCTCCCCAGGCAATGGGGCTTTGGCATTAATCACTGGGATCTGTGGAAGGAGAAACACAGTTGATATTTCAGGGAGTGCTAAATGCATTACAGGGAATGAAAATGTTGCAGAATTTGATGGTCAGAAATGGAAGGAAAATGCAGTCTTTTGTTGTAAAAAGGAATTATTCACTGGCAAAGTGATTGTGGAAAATTCAGTCCGTTTAGAGAGCAGCACGTTGTCAGGGGTTGGGCAGCAGAGGAAAGTTAACTTACAAAAGGTGTGTGAAAGGAACAGTAAAACATACTCTTTCCCAACACTTTAACTCCCCTTCCCGCTCCACCAAGGACATGCAGGTCCTGGGCCACCTCCACCGCCAAATCCCAGGCATCTGATGCCTGGAGGAAGAATGCCTCATCTTCTGTGTTCGGATCCTCCAACCACATGGGATCAATGTGGATTTCACCAGTTTCCTCATTTCCACTCCCCCCATCTTATCCCAGATCCAGCCTTCCAACTCTGCACCACGTTCTTGTCCATCTTCCTTCCCACCGATTGGCTGCTGCTTGACCTGCTGTGCTTTTCCAGCATCACACTCTGACATTGAAAACACCCTGACTCTAACACTCTAAACCCTGCCCTATCACTCCCTGCCAGGCAAAGCTGTGCATGTGTCCCCCTGCAGCTTGCCCCTCACAAAGTTGGCTGCCACACACATGTCCCATGAACCACTGCCCCCAATAAAGATGGCGGCGCTCACTCGCACCATTCACCATTTGAAGCATTTTCCCGTTTGCCACAAACACGGTCCTGGGAATTTCAGATTGGTGTTTTCCGATGTGCACTAAGTTCTGTAAAACGTCTCAGCACGTTCCATTAAAATTTCCTTCTCTTCCTGGTCAATGTGTCTTTCCTTAACCCTGCCCTGCACCTTCACACATTCCCAATGCCTTGGTCACAACACACACTGTGCTGCCAGTGAAGCTGATCACGTGGTTGCTTATAGCCACGCCCCTCATTCACTCCGATTGGTTGGAGGACCGACAGGCACTGCCTGGTCTTCCAGTCCCATCCCCATCTTCTTATAAGAGGTATAAGAGTGAGGGTTCATTCCTGTTTCTCCTGATGTCAGACATTAACAACAACTACCTGCATTTTATGGAGCCTTTCACACTGACAATTCTCCTAAAGTGTTTCACGAATGCTGATTAAAGAGAACAACTTTAAGATACATATTTAAGGAGGACAGAGGGGGTTAGGAAATATATTCAAGAGGTTTTTTTTAAGATTAGATTACTTACAGTGTGGAAACAGGCCCTTTGGCCCAACAAGCCCACACCAACCCTCTAAGAGCAACCCACCCAGACCCAATCCCCTACATCTAACACTACGGGCAATTTAGCATGGCCAATTCACCTAATCTGCACACTTTTGGACTGTGGGAGGAAACCGGAGCACCCGGATGAAACCCACACAGACACGGGGAGAATGTGCAAACTCCACACAGACAGTTGCCTGAAGTGGGAATTGAACGCGGGTCTCTGGCGCTGTGATGCAACAGTGCTAACCACTGTGCCGCCCATCTGCAGCTCCAATCGTGGAGTGATGTATGTGGGGAACAGCTTACAACGGAGACAGTTAGTGGTTAACCACAGCTTAACAACCCCATGTCCTAGCCCCCTACCCCACACACTAGGCCTTGTTCTCACAGCCTGTCATTACACACTACCTATGGTTAGCCACTAATAGTCTCCATTAACAGCTAATCACCCTCCCCCAGCCAGATCGTTATCTACTCCTTTATCCAACCGTTCTTCTCGCTCTATCCCTACCTATCCTTTACTCCTTACATCCTCCCCTAAACCCTACCTTCTGCATATAAACTAACATTTGTTCTCACAGTAACATCAGCAGTGAGGATGGGACACCGGATCTGAAACGTTAACTCTGATTTCTCGTCACAGATGCTGCCAGACCTGCTGAGCTTCTCCAGAACCTCCTGGTTGTTGTTTCTGATTTACAGCATCTGCAGTTCTTTTGGTTTTAATTTACCGGGAGTTTGTAATTCAGGTCCAACAGCCTCTGTCCCAGTCCCTGCTGTCTCTCCCACCCCCACCCAGTGACACTGCACCTGCACAGCTCATGGACAGGTGTCGTCTTGCTGGCCACACCCCTCATTCACTCCCATTGGCTGCAGGACCACACAGACTCTCCTCCCATTGGTCTGGAGCTGCCGTCAATCAAGCCATCCCCCATTGTGAGGTGAGTGGTGGGCTCCTCGCTCTCTCTGCCTTGGGATGAGCTTCATCATTCACAGTGAATGGGGCAGTATCACAGAGCACAGGGGCTGGGGGCTATTCAGCCCATTGAGGCTGTGTGCTCTCCCTCTGGGGATTCTGCAAATCCATCCCAACTCCCCTCGCATTTACCCACAGCCTCCCAATCTTTCCGTAAAAAGTAAAATTGCAAATCTGTTTGAGAACACCTGTTGAATCTGTGTCCACCCGCTGTTCAGACTGTTCCAGATGCTCAGAATGTACTCAGTAAAATATAGGTCACATATTCACATTATTTTCCATTTAACTTAAAGTAGTTACTAACATTGTGACATTGTTAATAATTTCCCTCTCTCTGCAAACTAAAATATACTAGAAACAAATCTCCCCCTTGTCGAAATCACTGCTTAACCTTCTCAGATCCAAGAATTATCTGTGCTGAGATGTACAGCTGAGAAACAATGGACCAATTCGCCCATGCCAACTAGGAGTCCTAAACTAACGGAGTCCCACTTGCCAGCTATTGGTCTGAATTCCTCAAAACCATTCCTAATCACGTACCCAATCGGATGCCTTTTAAATGTTGTAATTGTATCAGTCTCCACTACTTCATCTGGCAGCTCATTCCATTCACACACCACACTCAGCTTGAAAACGTTGCCCCTTTGATCCCTTTTAAATCTTTGCCCTCTCAACTTAAACCCACATGGTCTTGTTTTGGACTCACCTAACCTGGGGAAAAAAAGACCCCAGCTGTTCACCATATCCACGCCCCTCGTGATTTTATAAATCTCCCAAACGTCACCTCTCAGTCTTTGATTCTCAAGGGAATTTAACCCCAGCCTATTTAGCCTCTCTGTGTAGCCCAAATCCTCCAACTGTAGCAAATCTTTGTAAATCTTGTCTGAACCATTTCAAGTTTCACAACATCCTTCTCAGAACAGGAAAATTCGAACTGAAAACGGAATTCCTGAAATGGCTTTATCATAGAACAAAGAACATAGAAAAATACAGCGCAGTACAGGCCCTTTGGCCCTCGATGTTGCGCCGACCCAAGCCCACCTAACCTACACGAGCCCACTATCCTCCATTTGCCTATCCAATGCCCGTTTAAATGCCCATAAAAAGGGAGAGTCCACCACTGCTACTGGCAGGGCATTCCATGAACTCACGACTCGCTGAGTAAAGAATCTACCCCTAACATCTGTCCTATACCTACCTCCCCTTAATTTAAAGCTATGCCCCCTCGTAATAGCTGACTCCATACGTGGAAAAAGGTTCTCATTGTCAAATGTCCTATCCAGCCACAATATAACGTCCCAGCTTCTGTATTCAATGCATTGACCAATAAATATAAGCATACCAAACACCACCTTCACTACCTGCCGACCTGCGACTCTACATTCAAGGAACAATGTACCTCTTTTTTCAGCAACACTCCCCAGGAACTTACCATTAAATACATTAAGTCCTGTCCTGATTTGCCTTACCAAAATGCAGCAGCTCACATTTGTCTAAATTGAACTCCATCTGCCATTCCTCACTCGAATGGCCCATCTGATCAAGATCCTGTTGTATTCTAAACTAACCTTCTTCACTGTCCACTACACCTACAATTTTGTATTTTCTGTAAACCTACCTCATATATTCACATCCAAGTCATTTATTTAAGGACCCAATATCCATTCCTGCAGCACACTGCTTTTCAGAGACTTCCAGTCCACAAAGCAACCCTTCATCACCACCCACTGTCTCCTACCTTCAAGCCTGTTTTGTATCCAAATAGATAGTTCTCCCTGCATTCCATGTTATCTAACCTTGCTAACCAGTCTGCTCTGTGGAACCTTGTTCAATGCCCATATAGACAATGTCCACAGTCTGTCTTCATCAATCTTCCTAGCACTTCTTCAAAAAAAACTCAATCAGGTTAGAGCGACAATTTCCCACGCACAAAGCCATGCTGACTCTCTAATCATTCCTTGTCTTTCCAAATACATGTAAATCCTGTCCCTCAGAATCCCTTCCAACAACTTGCCTGCCACTGACTTCAGGCTCACTGTTCTCGTGTTCCTTGGCCTTTTGTTACCACCTTTTTTAAAAAAAAAGAATGGCACCCGTCTTCCAGCACCTCACCTGTCACGGACGATAATACCAATATGTCAGGGAGGGGCCCAGCAATCACTTCCCGAGCTTCCCACAAATTTCTGGAATACACCTGATCAGGTCCCAAGGCTTTATCCACCTTGATGCAATTTCAGACATCCTGAAACTCCTCCTCTGTAACAGACACTTTTCAAGTTCTCACTATTCATTTCTCCAAACTCTCTAGCTTCCACATCCTTCTCCAGTGAAAAAAAGACATGGAATATTAGAGGTGCGAGGTAGGAGCGAAGGACTTCTGGGAAGGTGAGTCTAACTCAGTAGCTGAGAGAGTAGCTCAGACTGAGCCGTCTCAGTCCTCAAGGACATAACTGTTCAAATGGGGTTTGCAGCAGCTGGTGAGGGAACCAGCAAGAGGGAAAAAGATACTACATCTTATCGTTATGAATCTACCAGCTGCAAATGCATCTCTCCATGACAGTATCGGTAAGAGCGACCATCCCACAGTCCTTTTGGAGACAAAGCCTCGCCATAAAGTTGAGAAAAAAAAGTTGAGTGGTACTATCACCGTGCTAAATGGGACAGATGTAGGAACTCAAACTGGATCTCTCTGAGGCACTGTGGGATAACAACAGCAGCAGAACTGTACTCCAGCACAATCTGTAATCTCATGGGTTTGTAAATCCCGCACTCACCCATCACAACGGACAGGAAAGGAGGGCATGCCATGAGCAGCACCAGGCATACCTAAAAATGAAGTGCCAACCTGGTGAAGCTACCAAGCAGGACTATCTGCATAATCAAACAGCATCAGCAGCAAGCAACAGAGCTAAGTGATCCTACATCCAATGGAGTGGATCAGGGCTCTGCAGTTCTGCCACACCCAGTTGTGAATGGTAATGGACAATTAAACAACTAGTTGCCGGAAGCACCACAGATATCCCCACCCTTACTGATGGAGGGGTCTCACACATCCATGCAAAAGATGACAGCATTTGCAGCAATTTTCAGCCAGATGCAAAGTGGGATGATCCATCTCAGCCTTCTCCAGTGGTTCCTCACATCACAGATGTGAGCTTTAAGCCAATTCAATTTACTTTGAATAATATCAACAGAATGGTTAAGTAGTGTAAAGGCTTTGGGTCCTGCTAACATTCTGGCAATAATACTGATAGCTTGTGCTCCAGAACTTGCCACCCACCAAGCCACATACCGCTCCAGCACTGGAATCTACCATCAATGTGGAACATTGCCCAAATAAAAACACAGGGCAAATCCAATCCGGCAATTTCCCTCCATCAGTCCAACTCGATCAGCAGTAAAGTGATGGAAGTAGTCATTAGCAGGACAACCAAGCATCAGCTGCTCAGGAACAGCCAGCTGAGTGACACTCATTTTAGGCTCCACCAGGGCCACTCAGCTCCCGATTGTGTTACTGCCCTGATTCACAACCTGACAACCAGCTGAATCCCAGAGGTGAGGTGAGAGTGACAGCCCAGTCCCACTCCAACACCACTATTTCTAGCTGATTCTACCCTTGTCTCAGCTCATATACTTTCATCCATCGTGTGTTATCTCCAGACTTCATTATCCAAACACACTCCTAGCCAGCCTCCCAAATTCAACCTCTCTGTAATCTCAAGAAAAATTGAAAACTGTGCTCACTTCTCCCAAAACATGTTGATCCATCTAAAGGCTCCTATTCATAAGCAACAACAATTTAGAAAACTCACTCTTCATATAATTCCTGGCTGTGATCATCCCTAGCTCCCTTCACCACACATCCTTTGAGACGTCAACAATCCATTTTCTTCGAGACTCCCAATGATTTGTTAATTCATTATTTCAATTGTTTGGCTGATTCTACAGTTGCTAAAGCACCATGTTCTGGAATTTGCAGACAAAACCTCACAGGTCTGCTTTCCACCTTTAAGACATCCCTCAAAACCTACTTTTGGCAATGCTTTTGGTCACCTGACCAAATATCTCCATCTCTGGCCTCATATCTAAAGTTCTCAATAATATTTTTGTGAAAGCATGATAATAAAACTACAAACTGTTCTTGATTTGGACATTATCTTCAAATCATCACTGTTGCTGTAATGAATAATCTGTAATGTCTCTTACCCAACCACATTGTGGGAGCACCTTCACCACACAAACTGCAGCTGTACAAGAAAGTCAAACATCACCCTCTCCCCAGGCAACAGGGCTTTGGCATTAATCACTGGGATCTGTGGAAGGAGAATACACAGTTGATGTTTCAGGGAGTGCAAAATGAATTACAGGGAATGAAAATGGTTCAGAATTTGATAGTCAGAAATGAAGGAAAATACACTTGCTTATTGGAAAAAAGAATTCTTGACTGTCAAAAATATTCAAGATAAAAGTAATCTGATAATAGAGCAGCACATGGTCAGGGGCTGGGCCACAGTGAAAAACTCATTTACAAAGGGTCTATAAAAGTAATAATACAGTATAAACAGACCAAACATACCCCATGGTTGGAGACTGAGGAAGCTAGACATTGACAAAGTGGTCCTGAGGGAGCCCAGAGGTGAATCAGAGCAGGATTGGCTGCTGTCATCACAATGACTCTGTACCAGAGAGAGGCTGCACATGCGCCTGGCTGCACCGTGCCCCCTACAAAGATGGCGGCTCCGCACGTGTCCAGTGAATCCTTGTCCCGAATAAAGATGGCGGCGCTCACTCAGGCCTGCAGCCGCTGAGGCAATTCCCCATTTACTGCAAACACGGGACTGGACGTTCAAATTTGTGTTTTCCGACATGCACAATTTGTTTGTAAAACCTCTCCGCTCATAGCAACACAGTTTTTGTCCCGTTTCCCTGTTTATTTCTTTCCTTACCGTATCCTTTCTCTCCATAACTTCCCGAGCTTTCATTACAGAGACTCTGAGTCAGGCGCGAGGGTGATCACATGGCTTTAGCTCCGCCCTTCATTCACTGTGATTGGTTGGAGGATCAACCTCCGGCTCCGCCCACCGTCCTTTCATTGGTCCGGTTCTGACATCAATCACCCGGGGTCACTGTTGGCTGGAGCATGCGCAGTGTGTCCTGCTTGTGCTGAGATGTTGGGTCATGTGATGGGAGGTAACAACAATGACTGCAGATGCTGGAACCCAGATTCTGGGTCAGTGGTGCTGGAAGAGCACAGCAGTTCATGCAGCATCCAAAGGGCAGAGAAAAAGCCCTTCATCAGGAATAAAGGCAGTGAGCCTGAAGCGTGGAGAGATAAGCGAGAGGAGGGTGGGGAGAAAGTAGCATAGAGTCCAATGGGTGAGTGGGGGAGAGGATGAAGGTGACAGGTCAGGGAGGAGAGGGTGGAGTGGATAGGTGGGAAAGAAGACAGGCAGGTAGGGCAAGTCCGGACAAGTCATGGGGACAGTGCTGAGCTGGAAGTTTGAACTAGGGTGAGGTGGGGGAAGGGGAAATGAGGAAACTGTTGAAGTCCACATTGATGCCCTGGGGTTGAAGTGTTCTGAGGCGGAAGATGAGGCGTTCTTCCTCCAGGCGTCTGGTGGTGAGGGAGCGGCGGTGAAGGAGGCCCAGGACCTCCATGTCCTCGGCAGAGTGGGAGGGGGAGTTGAAATGTTGGGCCACGGGGCAGTGTGGTTGATTGGTGGGGTGTCCAGGAGATGTTCCCTGAAGCGCTCTGCTAGGAGGCGCCCCCAGTCTCCCCAGTGTAGAGGAGACCACATCGGGAGCAACGGATACAATAAATGAAATTAGTGGATGTGCAGGTAAAACTTTGATGGATGTGGAAGGCTCCTTTAGGGCCTTGGTTAGAGGTGAGGGAGGAGGTGTGGGCACAGGTTTTACAGTTCCTGTGGTGGCAGGGGAAAGTGCCAGGATGGGAGGGTGGGTTGTAGGGGGCGTGGACCTGACCAGGTAGTCAAGGAGGGAACGGTCTTTGCAGAAGGCGGGAAGGGGTGTGGAGGGAAATATATCCCTGGTGGTGGGGTCTTTTTGGAGGTGGATGATTTGGGTTTATGCGAAGGTTTATAGGGTGGAAGGTGAGCCCCCAGGGGCGTTCTGTCCTTGTTACAGCTGGAGGGGGTGGGAGGGCGGAGGTGTGGAATGTGGATGAGATGTGTTGGAGGGCATTTTTAACACGGGGAAGGGAAATTGCGGTCTCTAAAGAAGGAGGCCATCTGGTGTGTTCTCTGATGGAACTGGTCCTCCTGGGAGCAGATACGTCGGAGGCGGAGGAATTGGAAAACGGAATGGCATTTTTGCAAGAGGTAGGGTGGGTTGAGAGTTTACTGAGGGTAAGAATTCCCTTTGTGTGAGCTCTGCAGTAGATTTCCTTTATTCATGGAGGGAATTGCCTTCCTACTCATGATTGTATAGCTGTGATTGATGAATCAATGCCATCTGAATTAGTACAAAAACACCCCATTTTCACAACATCTAAAATCTTTAGCACATTGTATTACGCTCTTCTTTGGAGACAAAAAAAAAACATGAAATGGAGCCTCAAGGAATCGGAGCAGGAGTAGGCAATTCATCACTTTCAGCTTGTTCCACCATTCTGTCAGATCATGGCTGGGCCAACCCAGACCTCAACACCTCTTTTATGCTTGATCCGCATAGCCCTCAACTGCTCAATATTTCAAAAATCTATCTGCCCTCTTTTAAAATAATTTGAGATAGAATCATAGATTCCCTACTGTGTGGAAACAGGCCCTTCAGCCCAACAAGCCAGAACAACCCTCCGAAGAGTAATCCAACCATTCCCCTCCCACATTTAACTTTCACTAAAGTTTGGGTGAGAAAATTCTAGCCATCACTGAGAGAAAAAAATCTTGACTTTTTCTAAAATGAATGTTCCCCTCTGTAATGTCCCCTGGTTTGAGACTTCACTGGTGCTGGAAGATCTAGTCAACATCCACCCTGTCAAGCTCCTCAGAATCTTGTTTCCATAAGATCACCCCTGCTTATCTATTCTTGATAGGTCAACCCTTTCATGCTCGAAGCAGCTAAGTGAATCTTTTTTGAATGGTCTCCAATGTTGGTTTATCCTTTATTAAATATGGGAGCTAATATTGTATACAGCACTGCAAGTGAGGACTCAGCAACAGCCAGTGTGATTAACCAATCCTCAATCCATGCTAATACATTACCCCGATACCATGAGCTCCTCAATTGTGCAATTAACTTTTATGTAGCACCTTATCATTTGCATTTTTAAATTCCAAATACAGAACATCATTGGATTGCCCTGCTAGTTATCTCCTCAATGAACTGTCGCAAATTTGTCAAATATAGTTTCTCTTTCACAAAACCCAGACTACCATGTTTAATGATAAGCTTTTTTAAATGTCCTGCTATTTCTTACTTTAATATTCGACTCTGTAGATTCTTTCAGTAGATTTGCTAAGTATGATTCCCCTCTCTTAAATCCATGCGGACTCTGTCCAATCCTGTCACTGTTCATAAGAAACTTGACTGTACTCCAATATAGTTAGTAAATGTATTTGTAGTTATTTTTAAAAATTGATTACTTGTAAATGCTGGACCCATACAACATCAATGAATTAGTGACTCTGAATTTGGGTTATTGTGTTTTTTTACTGTTAATTCCTTTTCGTACTGTGTTATGCAGACAGCACCAAGTGATCACTCTTAATTGTGAGTAACTTGAAAATAATATTTTTAAAAATGACATCCCAAAATGCTGCCTCATTATTGTGCAAGGAGGATTTTATTCAATAGTTTGCAGATAAAATTGAACAGCATTTTGCTGCAATTTGGCCAGACTGCAGGTTACACCAAAGTATCAGTGCCTCACCTTTAGAGTGTTCCCAGATATCGTGCAGCTGCAGTATTTTGGTTTGCACTCAGCTATATGTTGTTCTCACTTGTTTCTTTGTGAAAGATTACAAAATTAACTTGGATGAATGAAGTTATGATTTCTTTCACCAATTTGGAGAAAAAAAGTCAGTATTTCAAGTGCTGATAAAGTAAAATAAACTGATAATCAGCAGAAAGGGTTTAAGATTGATAGATTCTTGTTGCCTCGAGGAATTAAGGGCTACGGGAGAACGCTGGTAAGTGGAGTTGAAATGCCCATCAGCCATGATTGAATGGCGGAGTGGACTCGATGGGCCGAATGGCCTTACTTCCACTCCTACGTCTTATGGTCTTATGGTCTCAAGATGGATATGGAACAAATGCTGGCAAATGGGACTAGATTAATTTAGGATATCTGGTCAGCATGGGCAAGTTGGACTGAAGGGTCTGATTTATGTATTGTACAACTGTGACTTCATTCTCTCAATTATTCAAGAAGTTGAATACTTCGAGGAGGAAAAGGAGAATTTATGCAGAGAATGCACTTGAAATGATGATTGAGGTATATCAAACTCACATTGTTTCATCACCTTTTCCTCTGGGTTTCTTCAATAACAAACTGTTTTGTTCTCTGAATAACTATGTATCATGTGATTTGTTTTGCACAAAAATTTCGTTAGGATCGATGAACTATTAAGAAGTGTTCATCTTTAAAGTTTAGCAGCTTGATTGTGAATCTCATCTTGGCCTGAACACCACTTTCCTGCCAGCCCTCCTTAACTCTTCAACCCATTACTGATTAAAGTCTGTGTGTCTCTTATTTAAATTACTTCATGTCCCAGAATC